>NW_027506893.1:1413651-1476151 GCF_052324685.1 Brachyhypopomus gauderio
GAAGGTGTTTACTGGTACACGGTATCCGTGTGAAGTGTCGGCCAAGCAAAAATAGTTTCTGTGGACTCTTTGAAGGGAGTCTATTAACACCAGGTTTATAACTCGCGGACATAATGGGATTAGCTGGTCATCTCTATACAAAAGATGGACTTGATATGAAAGCTAACCTTCCCTTTAGTTACTGAGGGTACAGTTAGCATTAGCTTTAGGTTCAGAAATAGCCAAATGAGGCTACTGATCGATGTACAGACAGAGCGCGTTTGTGTGTATGTGTGTGTGCAGTTTTGCTCACACACATCACCACCCCTCCACCCCACCTCCCCCATTGGACGTGAACTCAGACATAATTAGCCGATGCTGATCCAATGTCAGTGAGGATCAGAGACGTATAGAGTGAGTGTGTAGCAGGCCCCCCGGGGCTGAGTGGGAGCTACATACACACTGCGTCTATCTCAGGATCATGATCGTGGAGAAAGGGCTTAAATGACACGGCAACACACTGGCCAACCATGCAGGGGTGCTGGGAAAAATCAATATCACTTTCTTTCTGCATGCTCACACACACACACACACACACACACACACACACGTATGCATTATCAGCCGTCCAGTATAAGCTTCCGGATTTCCCAACGTATGAACACTCATGTGCACACGTGACATTCCTATGTTGTTTGGTTGTCTTGAATCCCGTGCCGTGTTTTACATGGGAAGCGTCTGCACGTTCATATGTCACACACACACACACGTCAGTCCGTAGTCAAACCTGTCCGTGTCTGTCAGGGTGTGGAGATTGTCATCATCCCAGAATCCAGCGCACACACCCAGATTAATCCAGCTCCAGCGCACGAGAGCAGATGCCACTCACCTGGAGGACACAACAATCACCTCACATCTCAATCTCAGGGCAGAGAGCAACAGGGAAATCATAATGGGATTATGAGATTACACGAAAAAAAAAAAAACAACACGTGACTGATTTGATTCTAAAGTGATTCGGTTACAGTCATGCTGAATCAGACTGAATCAGATTACAGACACTTTTAGAAAGATAATGAGACCCATTTCAGAAGAACTGAGTGTAAAAGAAAAGAAAGAGTTTAAGAGAGTAAGGGCTTTTCAGTAGCAAAAGGAGGAACGGATTGCTGCTAAGACATAAGAACTATTCAAAGCTCTTTGGTTAAGTTAGCAGCCATTTTCACAAGAGGCTGATTCATATTTCAGGATGACTGCGTCATAGAGGGAAACATGACATGTGCTGATGTGTTATGACACTGGAGGTGTGTGGCAGAGTTATCTCCACACTGGGGTTAGGGAGGTTGCGGTTTGTTTCTCCTGTGGTGACATGCAGCGATGACACCAGACCAGAGTGAAACTGCTGAAGAAAATGGGGGGGAGTAAATGTGAGATTCAGAGGGCATGGAGAGTGACTACAGTGTGTGTGTGTGTGTGTGTGTGTGTGTGTGTGTGTGTGTGTGTGTGTGTGTGTTATAAAGAGAGAGCCGTCACATGGGTATGGGAGGAGGGGCAGTTACCCCCGACACACCAGGGCAAGGGATTCTGGGTAGTGTGTAGGCAGCTAAGCTTGTCCTCTGTTGGGCAGAAGGAGAGAACACTTTCAAAACACACACACACACACACACACACACACACACACACACACACACACACACACACACACACACACACACACACCAGGTCAGTGTGAATTAAATGAATTTGTAATTTGTAAATGAAAAAGTAATTTGTCTGATGGGGCTGGTTTCCAGGTTAATAGAGTATTAGCATAAGCTTATGTTCAGAGTGCCAGTTCAGTTTGAACAGAGGAGGAGGAACACACACACACACACACACACACACACACTCACACACACACACACACACACACACACACACACACACACACACACACAGGCACAGAGATTAGTTTGATGTTTGGGAGCTGGGATATGCCCCAAGTGGGCAGGGTGGGTGTGTCCACAACATGGCAGTGTATGTGAGACGATCACAGAGGAGTTTCCTGTCCTACCTGACAAGATGCTTCTTCTCAAATCACAATAATATATCATCTTCATAGTCCAAAGATACTGATTCATGAAACTTAAAACATGAGCAAACACAAAATAAACCACTGCAATAAATGCACCCCCCCCCACACACACACACACACTCACACACTCACACACTCACACACTCACACACACACACACACACACACACACACACACATACAGAGTCTATTTGCACTTTTATAACAAAAGAAGCATTGAGTGTTCATTCATACACAAATGAGGTCCGTGGCTGAGTGGTCGCCCCGGTAACGCTCCTGCCAGCCAGTGAGCCCAGCACACACACCTCACTGTACAGGCCCACCAGTATCCATAGCAACAGGAAGGTCAAGGGCAACAGCGAGAGGGGCAGAATGCTATTTGCTACAAAACAGGGTTAGCGTACTAATGTGTTTATAGTGTGTGTGTGTGTGTGTGTGTGTGTGTGTGTGTGTGTGTGTGTGTGTGTGTAGCTGCAGTAGAGTAACAGGCCATGTCCCTACTCCACTGTACTGTAACACACAACATCACATACTATAACACACATAATGTCAGGTACTATAACACACATAATGTCAGGTACTGTAACACACATAATGTCAGGTACCATAACACACATAATGTCAGGTACTGTAACACACATAATGTCAGGTACTGTAACACACATAATGTCAGGTACCATAACACACATAATGTCAGGTACTGTAACACACATAATGTCAGGTACCGTAACACACATAATGTCAGGTACTGTAACACACATAATGTCAGGTACTGTAACACACATAATGTCAGGTACTGTAACACACATAATGTCAGGTACTATAACACACACAATGTCAGGTACTATAACACACAATGTTCACAACTCAATGAAAATTGAGTTGTGAATAACTCATACTCTCATACTCCCACACTACCATCGGTGCTCACTGTAAAACACACAATGCATTTCTCTCTCGCTTGCTTACACACTGCTGCATGAGGCTCACCTGTGTTTTACCTGTCGTTGGCACAAAAGGTGAAACACAATATTCAAGAAGCTCTCATTCTATTCTAATGCTCTCATTACAAAATCTTTAATCCTTTCAAGTGTGAGGTCTATAAAATATAAGCATGTCCTGCACAGACCTGTGGGTATATTCTATTGAGGAGGAGAAGGAGTGGCTTATTGTGGTAGTTTTCAATGGAAATTCCTGCTATGCCCACTATTCCATATATCAAATCAGAACCGAAGGACATGAAAACACACATGAATGAACAACTACAGAAAATCTGTTGGGGAAAAGGTACAAAGCAGCAGCAGAGGAAGAGCAGAGCTAGAGAAGATGAAGATGAAGATGAAGGCTTCGCCCAAGGAGGTAGTTGGTGTCAAATGAAGTTCGTGCTGCATTAGTCAAACATGCCACACACCGAGGCCTGAACACAGCGGGAGGAAGTCAGAGAGTGAGAGAGTTCAGCCTGACTCCTCTTTTTCAGAGGACTCATTCGAGCTTTTAGGAGGGAAGCCAACACAGTAACCTGAGCCTTTGTTTTGCTAACAAGGTTATTTTGTTCACGACATTCACAGCTCTACACACGTCAATATACTGTATGAATGTAGTAAGCATTTTAAATGCTCTGATATGCTGATATATATAAATGCGTGTGCCTCGTTAAATCATTACCTTTCCTTATTGAGATTCAAATCTTTTTTTTTATATATATCCATCTTTATTTTTGACAACAGACTTCTCCTGAGGAGGACACCAGGATGGTAGAACTTCCAGAAGATGTTCTGCCATTCTTCAAAGATCATTTCCTGCTCAGCTGCTCAACGGTGAAGAAGCTGTGTTATCTTACCTTTCATTTTAAAATAACCCCGAGGGGTTCTGTTAGACGCGGGGCCAGCGTCACGCTGCGGAAGGGGACGGTTTTCACTCTGGTAGAAACTCTTGTTTGACATTGACAGTGAGGTTTGGATTACCATCATGTTGGAATGTGAGTTTTCTGGCACATTCATGTCATTCATGATGCCATTTTTAAACACCATCCCCCAACACCTTCCACATCCACATCAACACACAGATCCCCCCCCCCCCCCCCACCGGTGCCTCACTGTTAGGACTGTGTGTGTATTGGCAAAGTACATACCAAACACACTGAAGCCCATCTGAGCCCAACGAATGAATGAATGAAGCAATGTTTCATCTCGCAGTTTCCTTTGCCCCAGATCAAGCAAGGGCAGATCTCCTGGCTGCCATCCGGAGACGCTGACTTTGTACTGTCTGCCCTGTCATAGAAACATCATTTTCATTGAAAGCCCTTTTTAATTGGAAGATACGGGTGTGCTCAGTTTGGTTTCATCACAGGTATGAACTTGTGTGTCAGTGATCACAGGTTTATTCATTTTTGTTCCACTCATTTTTCTATATATCTTAAGACGTGTTAGGCTGATTGTCATTCTAAATTGCCCGTAGGTGTGTGTGTGTGTGTGTGTGTGTGTGTGTGTGTGTGTGTGTGTGTGTGTGTGTGTGTGTGTTGGCCATGTGGTGGACTGGCGACCTGCCCATGGTGTACCTGCCCTCGCCTGGAGATGCTGGGATTGGCTCCAGCCCCCCCGTGACCCCGACTAGCGGGATTAAGCGGTACAGATAATGGATGGATGGATGGATGGACTTTTTTTTCTATATATACATTAAACAACATTGTGAAAATTTGTATTTTCAGTTTTTTCAGATTATTGTTGTGGTGTGAAACATGGAGGAATGTGGAACCTCACGTGAACTGTTTGATATTTCACCACCACTACTTCAGTCCATGTGCTTAATTCTGCCCACTATAAATGAGCACAGTGTTTCTAAACCTACATAAATAAGCTGAAATATGTACAAAAGAAGTAGTGGAAAAATGGAGATGTTGAATCACGTGCATGTTGGATTGAAACCAGTAATCCTCCCCAGGGTTAACTATGTTCTAAATGTCAGACTATCATGTTTAAGCAAATACCTTGCACATACAGGAACAGAAATACCTTGCATATCTACACTTCTGTGAACGCGCTTCTTTGTTCTGAACATACTACAGCCGAAACTAGAAACCATTGGTTATAAAGGTGATAAACAAACAAACTGTCAGTGAAATAAAACTGTTTGTCTTATGTGGGACACTGAGCCTCTGCTCAGAAATATCCCTGTGCTAATTTTACAGGATTGATTTGGGAGATAAAGTCAAACTTTGGGAGCAAATAAGTGGGTCAACATCTGAATTTAAAACAGCAATGTCAGCAATGAGCAATGTTTTTTGGGCTTTAACAACTAGCTGTCAGGATGCTGGAGTAACTGGAGAAACTAATGTACTTCTGAGAAATAAGTATTCACTTCCACAATATAAGTAGTTACTGGAGAAAGTCACTGGTTCATCATTAATGACGTACCCAATACCTCTGTAGTTTCTCCGTTGCAATCAGGATATTTCAACAGGATATTTTGTTCCTACATTGCACTTAAAGAAGAGTACGATCAGCAGGGCAGTAAGAATGACTAAACTGCCATTTATTGTAAGTAAATAGTAACAACATCCTGTGCTAAGTTATAGTCAAGTTAAAGATGTTATAATAAATCGGAGGGCTACGGGATGATCCGTAGTACAGTTTGAATTCATGCAGTGTGTGTCTTACAGTAACACTGTGGTAGCACTGTGTGTCCTATGGTTACACTGTGGTAGCATTGTGTGTCATATGGTTACACTGTGGTAGCATTGTGTGTCATATGGTTACACTGTGGTAGCATTGTGTGTCATATGGTAACATCGCAGTAGCACTGTGTGTCCTATGGCAACACTGTGGTAGCAGTGTGTGTCCTATGGCAAGACTGTGGTAGCATTGTGTGTCCTATGGCAACACTGTGGTAGCAGTGTGTGTCCTATGGCAACACTGTGTTAGCACTGTGCGTCCTATGGCAACACTGTGGTAGCAGTGTGCTTCCTATGGCAACACTGTGGTAGCAGTGTGCGTCCTATGGCAACACTGGTAATGGAGCGTGTGCTGTCCAGTGTGAGGGGAACAGGACCTCTCTCCAACAGGCTCTGCACAGCTAAGCACTTGCTGTCCAGCACAGACTGTACTACACCCAAATTACAGATAACTACAAATAACCACAATAAATGTTACACTACATGTTATAGCATTTTACAGCATCAGCAATCTGGAAGGAGAGAGGTTAACTTCATAGTTAAATATCTGACAACCATTCTGATTCCTGACATGCTGAGGGGACAGAGAAACCTTCTGGGTCCTTCTCTGGCTCATTATAGTGCAGCCTGAGGCACCATCGATCCTGAGAGTCAAAGTCAGTATTAAGGGCGTATCTCTGGACCCTCAGTGCTAAGGCTATGGGTTCTGTGAGCTCATTGGTCACTGCAGGAGTCCTACTCACCCTGAAAAGCTAAGGCGAAGTAAATGGTGTGGGCGGGACATCTCATCGTCCAATGGGGATGAGGGGCGGGTGAATGAACACCTCTGTGGGACAGGACAACATGCTCCTCATCCTGCGTTTAACAACGGAAACAACAGTTTAACGGAAAATACACAATAAACAAGAATACGACTGATATGCTAGGAATAAATTGTGGCAATACTTCACATTGAGATGTTCCTATGAGTATGAATATCAAATGAATATCCTTTAAATATCACATTGAGATATTAGTGAGGTTCTGAACAAGAGTCAGGTGAATATAATAAAATACTGTTTCAGTTTGTATAATTGTATATATTATATTCATAATTAGTATTATCATTTGTGTTCTGGAATTTCCTTTTGGATTGTGGGTCAATTATACCTCATAACTACATATACCTCTTATAACCTCTTAATGTATACACAATACATATAAAAATTAATAAAAGACCTCACAATGCATTTACCTCTGCATCCAATCAGAAAATGACATTAGACTCGAAA
Organism: Brachyhypopomus gauderio; assembly: GCF_052324685.1. Taxonomy (NCBI): domain Eukaryota; kingdom Metazoa; phylum Chordata; class Actinopteri; order Gymnotiformes; family Hypopomidae; genus Brachyhypopomus; species Brachyhypopomus gauderio. The sequence goes on from NW_027506893.1 coordinate 1,420,643, forward strand.
TTTACAAACATAAAATGGTGTGTTTGTGAAAGAGCATATAACCTAACCAGTACATGTGGGACCTTTCACCATGCCTGGTCGTATGCTTGTACACAGTGAGGGTATGTGGTTTATGTAGTGAATATAGTTGAGGTATAGTGTGGAGTATGTACACAGTGAGGGTATGTGGTTTATGTAGTGAGTATAGTTGAGGCTTTAGTGTGGAGTATGTACACAGTGAGGGTATGTGGTTTATGTAGTGAGTATAGTTGAGGTATAGTGTGGAGTATGTTCACAGTGAGGGTATTTGGTTTATGTAGTGAGTATAGTTGAGGTATAGTGTGGAGTATGTTCACAGTGAGGGTATGTGGTTTATGTAGTGAGTATAGTTGAGGTATAGTGTGGAGTATGTTCACAGTGAGGGTATGTGGTTTATGTAGTGAGTATAGTTGAGGCTATAGTGTGGAGTATGTATGTGTGTTCTCAGGCTAAGGCATCACCCTGTAATGAGTTCAGTCATTTGCCATGGAAACCAGGCCACCCAGAAGGAGGAGCAAAAGATCGCAACCTCCAATCAAGGCTGTGCTATCACTATGACAACCATGAGGAAAGACCTAGTATAGAATACGAAACAATACAATTTAGCAAAACTAATAGATTAAAGCCAACATGAGAAAAAATGTAATATCACATACCAGAAGGTTTGGTTGAATATCTTTGATATAAACATATAAAAGTACATATATATATATATATATATATATATATATATATATATATATATATATATATATATATATATATATATATATATATATATATATATATATATATATTTGGTACTTGAGTAAAAGTATATACACACACACACACACACACACACACACACACACACATGTCTTAAATATGCATACATCTGCTCCCGGAAACCTGAAAGGTTACGAACAAACATGGTACTTAATGAATACTGGGTCCAGCGTTTTGTCCTCATAAGTATTGTTCATTAAAGCCCTCGCCAGCCACTCTGTCTTTAGGACCTGCTGGTGTTGTTAGACGGTGGAGAGAAACACAGTAATAGCACAGAGCCTGATGACAAACCCAGTGGCCTCAAAAGATGATGATCACACACAAAACACACGCAGTCATCCACCATTCCAGGAATCCTGTTCAGCAGTGCATATAGAAAACGCCCAGAACTACCATTCAAATAGGGGCAGTTGTTTCTATGACTATTCATAGGACTTCTTATTAATATAACATTTTCGCACTGAGAATAACTTGCGCCTCTACAAAGATGATGCTGAACATATTCACAATAACCTAATTAAAGATGACAGTTCCAGGCAAGGCAATAAATCTGCTCAGAGTGGGTCATGAATCCTTTAAATAACACAAGAACAGTCACACAGACTTAGCAGATACACATACCAATACCATAATCCTTCCTGGTCATGCATACTGCTGTGCTTTAAAATATTAAAGACAGCACACCTAGTCTTCTCTAATGGGATGTAAACATGCTCGGAATCAGGATATTTGGGCTCAGGTGGGATTTATGTTATTTAGTTCATTTGTTTAATGTAAGTATGGTAATATTCATTAATATTTCTGCCCCACCCACACATTTGCTCCATGGTGACATAGCCAAAAATCCAGAGGGGTGCACAAAAGTCGTTTCATTTTGATGAAAGATTTTGAATTAATGCCGATGAGTTGCACACAATATGACTTGATATAAACAGGCATTAACTGGATAAAAAGGTCAAATGTTTCATTTCAGCTCTATTCTGTTAATCTCTTAATAATAATTATTAACTCAATGTATATGGCATTTTTTTTTGGGGGGGGGGGGGGGGGGGGGATTGCAATAGTGCCATACAAAACTGACAGGCAGAAAGTTCAGTTCAGTTCATTACAAGAATATTTTTGTTTTCATACTTACCAGTTTACAGGTGTTATCCAGTAAGTAATTCTGTAATTCTTTAAGGGGTAGTTTCAGGAACCACAAAATATTATTTGTATCTGTGTGTTTGTGGGTGTGTATAAATGTTTGTGTATGTGTATATACATCTGTGTGTACACACACACACACACACACACACACACACACACACACACACACACACACACACACACACACACATTTAGAGTCCTAGTATATTTTAACAAGCATTAGCTCAGCTGAGGTTAAAGCCTCTGAAAATGTCTCTGAAAACTCAAACTGAATTAATCAAGCTTAAGCTACACCAGGGCTGTGTGTGTGTGTGTGTGTGTGTGTGTGTGTGTGTGTGTGTGTGTGTGTGTGTGTGTGTGTGTGTGTGTGTGTGTGTGTGTATTTAATAACTGTCACGTGTCTGCTGAATCACTGAGAGCTTAATGAGCATATGCAACAGAGCAGAACCCCACCCATCCCCCGACCCTGAATATCTCCACAGATACACGCATATAAGGGTTGGGTTTTAGATTCTGACTTAACACTGTTAGAGGACATATTCTCTCTTTCTGCTCCCTCTCCTCTCACATTCTCTCTCTCTCTCTCTCTCTCTCTCTCTCTCTCAGTAAGACTACAACATTTTGATACTTAACATTTATTCCAAAGTATTTTGGAAACTTTATTTTCCAAAACCGTGACCCCATCACACATCCTCTCTCCATCTTTTCCTCTCCCTCCCCTCTTTCCCTCTCATCTCTCATCTCTCTCTCTCTCTCTCCCTCTCATCTCTCTCCCTCGCCCTCTTCCCACTCTCACAGATTACAGCTGTAGTGGAGACACACACAGCTCTCTCTTCTTCTCATCACTGGTTTTTGCTTGTTTGCACTTTTTCTTCGTGGTCTTGCTCTTGGAAGAACGGCCCTCCTCTCCTCACTCATCTGTGGACACTCTCTCCTGCTTCAAGTCTTCCTCACTGATTTCTTCTTCTCTTTGTCTTTGAGTAAATAACACACCTTTGTCATTTCCATAGTCCCTCGCGCTCCACCTGTCACACTCTAACCATTGTCTTCCTCATCCTTAATTCTTCATCTCCTCGTTCCCCTCCTGTGGGTGTGCAGTCCATCCGCTTCCTGCATCTCTGCGACTTCTCTACGTCTCCATGTGATGGAGGCCAAGGCGTTGTACAGCTTCAGAGCAACAGAATGTGATGAGCTGAGCTTCCAGAGAGGAGACATCCTGAGGGTGAGTGAGGGTGTGTGTGGGGGTGTTTGTGTGGGTGTGAGGATGTGTGTGTGGGGGTGTTTGTGTGAGTGTGAGGATGTGTGTATGGGTGTGTGTGTGAGTGTGGGGGTGTTTGTGTGGGTGTGAGGATGTGTGTACGGGGGTGTTTGTGTGGGTGTGAGGGTGTGTGTATGCGTGTGTGTGAGAGTGTGAGTGTGTGTGTTTGGGTGTGTGTGAGAGTGTGAGGGTGTATGTATGGGTGTGTGTGAGTGTGTGAGTGTGAGGGTGTGTGTGTGGGTGTGTGTGAGAGTGTGAGGATGTGTGTATGGGGGTGTTTGTGTTGGTGTGAGGGTGTGTGTATGGGTGTGTGTGAGAGTGTGAGGGTGTGTGTGAGAGTGTGAGAGTGTATGTATGGGTGTGTGTGAGTGTGTGTGTGGGTGTGTGTGAGAGTGTGAGGGTGTGTGTGTGGGTGTTTGTGAGTGTGAGGGTGTGTGTGTGTGGGTGTGTGAGAGTGTGAGGGTGTGTGTATGGGTATGTGTGAGAGTGTGACGGTGTGTGTGTGTGTGAGTGTGAGGGTGTGTATATGGGTATGTGTGAGAGTGTGAGAGAGTGTGTGTGGGTGTGAGTGTGTGTGTATGGGTGTGTGCGAGAGTGTGAGGGTGTGTGTGTGTGAGAGAGAGAGTGTGAGGGTGTGTGTATGGGTGTGTGTGAGAGTGTGTGGGTGTGTGTATGGGTGTGTGTAGGTGAATGTAGGTGTGTATAGGTGAGTGTGGGTGTGTATGGGTGAATGTAGGTGTGTATGAGTGTGTATAGGTGAGTGTGGGTCTGTATAGGTGAATGTAGGTGTGTGGGGGGGTGAATGTAGGTGTGTATGGGTGTGTGTGCGTGAGTGTGGGTGTGTATAGGTGAATGTAGTTGTGTATGGCTGTCTGAGTGTGGGTCTGTATAGGTGAGTGTCGCTGAATGTGGGTGTGTATGGCTGTCTGTGGATGTATGTGGGTATGTGACGGTGTGTGTGAGTGTGTGTGGGTTAATGTGGGTATGTATAGGTGAGTGCGTGTATGTGTAGGGGTGTGTGGCTGTGTGTGGGTGTTTGTGGGTTTGTGTGGGTGTGTATGGCTTTTCTACAACTTACATTACTTATTTTCTCCAGATGAAAAATGTACATTTCGTTTTTATAGCATTGCACTTTGAATTATTAAGTACTGTTTAACGGCTCCAATTAAATGTAGATCGAAAAAAATCAGTGATAAGTGAATTTGATCAGTCTTTTAAAAAAGACAACTGATTTGGTTGTCTTTACACAATGTGAATGCTTTTGTAATGATGATGAGGGTGATTATAAGGATTGATGATGATAGGAGAAGAAAAATAAACATTTATAAGAATATTTGTAAGAATATTTACGATATATTACATACACTCACGTTATTAGATACACCTGTCCAACTGCTCAATAATGCAAATGTCGAATCAGCCAATCACATGGCAGCAAGTCAATACATTTAGGCATGTAGACATGGCCAAGACGATCTGCTGCAGTTCAGGCATCAGAATGGGGAAGAAAGGTGATTTAAGTGACTCAAGTGACTTAAGTGATGATTTAACGTGGCGGGCGGGCTGGTCTGAGTTTTTCCGAAACTGCTGATCTACTGGGATTTTCACAACTATCTCTAGAATTTACAAAGAATGGTCTGAAAAAGAGAAAATAATCAGTAAGCGGCAGTTCAAATAACCAGTCGTTACAACTGAGGCATGCAGAAGAGCATCTCTGAACATACAACACGTCGAACCTTGAGGTGGTTGGGCTACAGCAGCAGAAGACACACCAGGTGCCACTCCTGTCAGCTAAGAACAGGAAGCTACAATTCACACAGGCTCACCAAAATTGGACAATAGAAGATTGGAAAAACGTTGCCTGGTCTGATGTGTCTTGATTTGTGCTACAACATTCAGATGGTAGGATCAGAATTTGGCGTCAACAACATGAAAGCATGGATCCATCCTGCCTTGTATCAACGGTTCAGGCTGGTGGTGGTGGTGCAATTTTCCTGGGACACTTCGAGCCCATTAGTACCAATTGAGCATCGCCTCAACGCCACAGTCTACCTGAGTATTGTTGCTGACCATGTCCATCCCTTTATGTCCACAGTGTACCCATCTTCTGATGGCTAATTCTAGCAGGATAACGCACCATGTCAAAAAGCGCAAATCATCTCAGTTTGGTTTCTTGAACATGACAGTGAGTTCACTGTACACGAATGGCCTCCACAGTCACCAGATCTCAATCCAATAGAGCACCTTTGGGATGTGGTGGAACAGGAGATTCACATCATGGATGTGCAGCTGACAAATCTGGAGTAACTGTGTGATACTATCATGTCAATATGGACCAGAATCTCTGAGGAATGTTTCCAGTACCTTGTTAAATCTGCCACGAAGGATTAAGGCAGTTCTGACGGTAAAAGGGGGTCCAACCCGGTACTAGCAAGGTGTACCTAATAAAGTGGCCGGTGAGTGTATCTTCTTGCTAGTTTGTTTTTATCAGCCAGTAGGTCTTATTTTAGTAGAGCAGGTTTAGTTTCTCTTATATTTCTTAATAATAATAATAGTAATAATAATGTATGTTCTTTATACTATTGTTATGTAATTATGCATAATTGCTCAAATATATGGCATGTTATTTAATAGCAAAACAGTTCTGCTCCCATTAAAATTTAGTTTAAAAATAAAAAATGTGGACTGCAAAAATAACTGTCTTTGTAACAGTTTTCCCCAGCACTCTGAGAAACAACTCTGCTGTACATTTAACATTTCTAATGCTTTGGCTTTAAAAATTGCTTTGCCCTGGTTGAAAGTTCAGGTTATTAATGTCCCAGGGCTGCTACCTGTCAACTACACCTCAACTACACCTCAACTACACCTCAACTACACCTCATCTCCACCACTTCACCACTGCTACCTGTCAACTACACCTCATCTCCACCACTTCACCACTGCTACCTGTCAACTACACCTCATCTCCACCACTTCACCACTGCTACCTATCAACTACACCTCAACTACACCTCAACTACACCTCATCTCCACCACTTCACCACTGCTACCTATCAACTACACTTCATCTCCACCACTTCACCACTGCTACCTATCAACTACACCTCATCTCCACCACTTCACCACTGCTACCTATCAACTACACCTCATCTCCACCACTTCACCACTGCTACCTGTCAACTACACCTCATCTCCACCACTTCACCACTGCTACCTGTCAACTACACCTCATCTCCACCACTTCACCACTGCTACCTGTCAACTACACCTCATCTCCACCACTTCACCACTGCTACCTATCAACTACACCTCAACTACACCTCATCTCCACCACTTCACCACTGCTACCTATCAACTACACCTCATCTCCACCACTTCACCACTGCTACCTGTCAACTACACCTCATCTCCACCACTTCACCACTGCTACCTATCAACTACACCTCATCTCCACCACTCATGTCAGAAATGTCCTCCTTTCCTCTTCTCCTCCGATAACTGAGATCCCAACTAAGATAACTCGGATGAGAAGATAACTCGGATGAGAAGATAACTCGGATGAGAAGATAACTCGGATGAGATGATAACTCGGATGAGAAGATAACTCGGATGAGAAGATAACTCGGATGAGATGATAACTCGGATGAGATGATAACTCGGATGAGAAGATAACTCGGATGAGAAGATAACTCGGATGAGATGATAACTCGGATGAGAAGATAACTCGGATGAGATGATAACTCGGATGAGATGATAACTCGGATGAGAAGATAACTCGGATGAGATGATAACTCGGATGAGAAGATAACTCGGATGAGATGATAACTCGGATGAGATGATAACTCGGATGAGAAGATAACTCGGATGAGATGATAACTCGGATGAGATGATAACTCGGATGAGAAGATAACTCGGATGAGAAGATAACTCAGATGCGTCTGGGCCTCACAGTTCTGCTTCCATTCCTGCAACCATCAAATTGGCTGCAATCACATCTGGTCTTAAAACGCCAGGTCTTGACTTCCAGAATTACAGACTAGTTTCCAATCTTGCCACACAGCTGAAACTTCTAATGATCTGTCTGAGTAGTTGCACTCTGGATTTAGACGTAACAATAGTACTGAATAAGCACAGGTTAGGGCTATAAATTATCCATTTTGTGAAATTGACTGTATACTTGTGCACATGGTGTTCCCCAAGATGTAGTTTTTGGTTAATCACATTTAATTCTTAGTAATTAATTAGATATTTTCAGTACTATGTGGATAATATACAATGTGAATGATATACATGTGAAGATGGGCGGAGGCAGGCACAACGACGAATATCGTGGTGAAACATAGAACGTTTATTGCACACAAAACGTGAAGTTCAGCGCAATAGCGCAAGCACTTAAACATGTGACTTACACAGGCACGAACTTTAGACGAAGACGAGCACGAGACATTGCGCAAACACATTAAATAGGTGAACTACACATTCCCCAGTGATCACGAGACAAGGCACAGGTGAGACTACGAACATGCTTACAAACAACCCACACCCACGGAACTACAAACATGGACATAACTACGCGCAGACAACGTAGCGACACGCCCACAAGGAGGGGTACGGAGCTGTCACCGTGACAATACAAATGCAAATGATATACACTGATGCCTTAAATGTGCTGATACAAAAACCTGGATGGTCCAAAGGTTTTTTTTATTAAACGCTGATATATTAGAGGCTATGTAATTGCTTCCCTAATCACCCATAATAAATCTGGACTGCACACTAAATATTCAAAATTATCTACTTATTCCTTGGCCCAGGATTAGAATCATGAGGTTATTTTAGCCACAGACTCACACAATCAATATCATCACATTTAAACAATTAACACAGTTCTGTCTTCTGAAGGACATTTCTCCATCATGTCCCTCTCTTTCCTTCAGACTTAGCAACTGCGGTCTTTGTTTATATCTTTATTACATTTACACAAGATTATTGTAATTCCATCATCTCGTCTGACCTTGAGAAATTGTAGCCTGTTCAGTCCTCTGCTGTGGAGGTTCTTGTCCAGACCAGAGGAGGAACAACCCCCACCCTCAACTTTTATACAAGCTGAATGCTCAGCTTCACATAGGATATAAAGAACTTCGATTTTAAGAATTTGAATGGTTTGATGACTCTTTAACTTTCCACCCTTTCGTCCGTATTCTCCATGTTATCTCCGTTCTCGTAGCACTCGTTCACTCTCTGGTTCTTCTCTCTGGTTCTTCTCTCTGGTTCTTCTCTCTGGTTCTTCTCTTTGGTTCTTCTCTCTGGTTCTTCTCTCTGGTTCTTCTCTCTGGTTCTTCTCTTTGGTTCTTCTCTCTGGTTCTTCTCTCTGGTTCTTCTCTTTGGTTCTTCTCTCTGGTTCTTCTCTCTGGTTCTTCTCTCTGGTTCTTCTCTTTGGTTCTTCTCTTTGGTTCTTCTCTCTGGTTCTTCTCTCTGGTTCTTCTCTTTGGTTCTTCTCTCTGGTTCTTCTCTTTGGTTCTTCTCTCTGGTTCTTCTCTCTGGTTCTTCTCTTTGGTTCTTCTCTCTGGCTCTTCTCTTCGGTTCTTCTCTCTGGTTCTTCTCTTTGGTTCTTCTCTCTGGTTCTTCTCTCTGGTTCTTCTCTTTGGTTCTTCTCTCTGGTTCTTCTCTCTGGTTCTTCTCTTTGGTTCTTCTCTTTGGTTCTTCTCTCTGGTTCTTCTCTCTGGTTCTTCTCTTTGGTTCTTCTCTCTGGTTCTTCTCTTTGGTTCTTCTCTCTGGTTCTTCTCTCTGGTTCTTCTCTTTGGTTCTTCTCTCTGGCTCTTCTCTTTGGTTCTTCTCTCTGGTTCTTCTCTCTGGTTCTTCTCTCTGGTTCTTCTCTCTGGCTCTTCTCTCTGGTTCTTCTCTCTGGTTCTTCTCTCTGGTTCTTCTCTTTGGTTCTTCTCTCTGGTTCTTCTCTCTGGTTCTTCTCTTTGGTTCTTCTCTCTGGTTCTTCTCTTTGGTTCTTCTCTCTGGTTCTTCTCCCTGGTTCTTCTCTCTGGTTCTGCACCAGTGCTGGAAGGACTTTAGTGAAGCTGCTTCAAGAACAGTAGTCCTGTTCACCTAGATGCCTGGACATTTCTGACCTTCTTTCCATAACACATTTGAAAATCCATCCTCAGCTTTCACAATGACATAATTACTGGCAACTTAGCTAAGTAGCTAAGTATTGCCACTTAGAAATTTAATATTTTCTATGAAAATGATTCACTAATTTAGTTCATGGTTCAACTTTCTTATTATAGTTTTGGTAATTGTCATTATTATTATTATCAATTTCCTTGCTCCTTTAAGATTTTTGTATACTGACCGTATACATGTGACGCTAGGCGCGGAGAGAAGGACGAGACATGAGTCCAGTCTCGAACACACTAACGTGACTTTAATAAACACAAAAATAGTGCAGTGAGCGTACGCAAAACAATCACACATTTACTACGTGTATAACTTAAAGACGAGCACGGGACACTGCGCGAACGCACATTAAATAGACGAACCACATAAGCCCCAATTGTTCACGAGACGAGCCACAGGTGAGACCGATGAACACTCAGACACAACCGCACCCACGAAGATCCACAGACGCAGATGACTAGACGTAGACGACATAAACACACGCCCAAAAGGGAGGGGTCAGGGGCTGTAACGTGACAATACATATTTTTATATATAGTAATTTGTTAACTTTGATCTTCATGTTTTTACAGGTGACAAATATGGATGATGACCCAAACTGGTACACAGCTGAGCTGTTAGGGAGGAGGGGCTACGTACCCAAGAACTACATCAACGTAAGACCCCACGCGTAAGTATCAGTATCCGTGTGCTCATGCATATGTGTGTGTGGGTGGGTGGGGGCTAAAGGCCTGTGGCTAGAATGGATTGTAACACAGAAAGGATTATAGATTATAATCTAGAATGAATTGTAACACAGAAAGGATTATAGATTATAATCTAGAATGAATTGTAACACAGAAAGGATTATAGATTATAATCTAGAATGGATTGTAAAACAAAGAATTAAAGATTATAATTAGACGATTATAATTATAATCTAGATTATAATTATAATCTAGATTATAATCTAGAATGGATTTTACTCTATGGTAATGCAAAAATCTTAATTCATGCCTTGGACTGCCATATCCCTGTCCACCAGGACTGATTCCTATTTGTGCAGTTATGGGATCAGCTGTAAGGGCCGTACAAACAGAAGACAAAGGTATAATAATATTGATCCGGATGCTCCCGGGTTCTGTAGGTGGTTCGTGGGAGGAATATCCCGGCACTGTGCCGAAGCACGGCTCAGGCCGCTGGAATGCGGTGCGTTCCTCATCCGAGAGAGCGAGAGCACGCCAGGAGAGTTCTCTGTGTCCGTGAGGTGAGAATCATGAAAGGCTCACATGTGCACACACACCCGCACACATGCAGTAACATCTTACATCTTCATCATCAATACTTCCTTTTGGGATACTTTACACATGCACAGATAAATAGAGCAGCCTGTAATCCTTTGTGTTCGGTAGTAAAGATAGTGGTGCTGTCGGAAAGGTTGGTGTCAGGTGTGTGTGTGTGTGTGTGTGTGTGTGTGTGTGTGTGTGTGTGTGTGTGTGTTTGTCCATTCCTGTCTGAGGTTTTTGTTAACACACTCACACCCTTCAGTTCTCTTCATCCTTAAATCTATTTAAGCAGCATCACATTCTTTCCACGTATCTGGAGATTTTGGGGCAATATAATATGTTATATAATCATTTGTTATACAAATTATTTATATTATACATTATTATAAAATTATTGGTAATATGCTATTTTCATTATTATAACATTATTAAATCAATAATATCCTCATTGCCGTTGGAACTGTTATGTGGATATAGATGACGGTGTTGACGACCACTACAGATGAGGGTGTGACACCAGCTCTGAGTGTGTGTGATAATGTTTGGGGGGGTCAGTGTGTATGGCAGGTACCTGCAGACTTATAAAAGGAGCAAACTTACAAGAGGTGCAAACAGTAAACTTATACACGGGTGATGGGGGGCTGTGTGTGACTGGGAGGAGGAGGGAGGAGGGAGGAGGGCCCTCTAGTGGTCGGGTCTGGCACACCATTACAGACAATTAACTCATAGGGTGATGGATGGGTTTGCTTGAATAGTCCTCATGTCCTCAACCCTATTTTTTTTTTTTTTAAGTAATTTGTTCTTTCTCATTCCACAAAACACGTATCACGTCACGTATCTGAGCACGTCACGTGTCACGTATCTGAGCACGTCACGTATCTGAGCACGTCATGTATCTGAACACATCACATATGTGTACGTACTGTATCTAAACACATTATATCTGTGTACATATCTGAACACATATCATGTATGTGTGTACATATCTGAACACACATCATGTATGTGTGTACATATCTGAACACACATCATGTATGTGTGTACATATCTGAACACGTATCATGTATGTGTGTACATATCTGAACACGTATCATGTATGTGTGTACATATCTGAACACGTATCATGTATCTGTACATATCTGAACACGTATCATGTATGTGTGTACATATCTGAACACGTATCATGTATGTGTGTACATATCTGAACACATATCATGTATGTGTGTACATATCTGAACACGTATCATGTATGTGTGTACATATCTGAACACGTATCATGTATGTGTGTACATATCTGAACACGTATCATGTATGTGTGTACATATCTGAACACGTATCATGTATGTGTGTACATATCTGAACACATATCATGTATGTGTGTACATATCTGAACACGTATCATGTATGTGTGTACATATCTGAACACGTATCATGTATGTGTGTACATATCTGAACACGTATCATGTATGTGTGTACATATCTGAACACGTCTCTGCCTTCATTTCTGCCTTTTTGCCTCATTGAGGTCATACAAACTCTAAAGCAGCATTTTAAACTAATCTGCACATACACATCACTGGCTGGGGCGTTTTCAATCAAATCTGCAGGCCTGCCATGAAGTTACATGTAAAAGAAGCTATTATCCTAACACATCTGATGAGATTAAGTGCACCACCTCCTCCTCTCTCTCTCTCTCTTTTTTCTCTCATTCTCTATCACTCTGTCTTGTCTCTATGTCTCTTCCTCGAGTAACACCTGACAGCTCGTCTTCTTTTGTCACTCATGACCTCGAGCAGATTTCACGCAGTCGTGGGGCACAGAGGTATTCTGCCCACAGAGGTTGGCTGTGCCTGCCTAGCAGCTCTATCAGACCAGAGTGTAGCTCTATCAGACCAGAGAGTGTGACTCTATCAGACCAGAGATGGCTCTATCAGACCAGAGTGTGTGGCTCTATCAGACCAGAGTGTGTGGCTCTATCAGACCAGAGAGTGTAGCTCTATCAGACCAGAGAGTGTGGCTCTATCAGACCAGAGATGGCTCTATCAGACCAGAGTGTGTGGCTCTATCAGACCAGAGTGTGTGGCTCTATCAGACCAGAGAGTGTAGCTCTATCAGACCAGAGAGTGTAGCTCTATCAGACCAGAGAGTGTAGCTCTATCAGACCAGAGTGTGTGGCTCTATCAGACCAGAGTGTGTGGCTCTATCAGACCAGAGAGTGTGGCTCTATCAGACCAGAGAGTGTGGCTCTATCAGACCAGAGAGTGTGACTCTATCAGACCAGAGAGTGTGGCTCTATCAGACTAGAGTGTGGCTCTATCAGACCAGAGTGTGGCTCTATCAGACCAGAGATGGCTCTATCAGACCAGAGATGGCTCTATCAGACCAGAGTGTGTGGCTCTATCAGACCAGAGTGTGTGGCTCTATCAGACCAGAGTGTGTGGCTCTATCAGACCAGAGTGTGTGGCTCTATCAGACCAGAGTGTGTGACTCTATCAGACCAGAGTGTGTGACTCTATCAGACCAGAGAGTGTGACTCTATCAGACCAGAGAGTGTGACTCTATTAGACCAGAGTGTGGCTCTATCAGACCAGAGTGTGTGACTCTATCAGACCAGAGAGTGTGACTCTATCAGACCAGAGAGTGTGACTCTATTAGACCAGAGTGTGTGACTCTATCAGACCAGAGTGTGTGACTCTATCAGACCAGAGAGTGTGACTCTATCAGACCAGAGAGTGTGACTCTATTAGACCAGAGTGTGTGACTCTATCAGACCAGAGAGTGTGACTCTATCAGACCAGAGAGTGTGACTCTATCAGACCAGAGAGTGTGACTCTATCAGACCAGAGAGTGTAGCTCTATCAGACCAGAGAGTGTGACTCTATCAGACCAGAGAGTGTGACTCTATCAGACCAGAGAGTGTGGCTCTATCAGACCAGAGTGTGGCTCTATCAGACCAGAGTGTGTGACTCTATCAGACCAGAGAGTGTGACTCTATCAGACCAGAGAGTGTGACTCTATTAGACCAGAGTGTGTGACTCTATCAGACCAGAGTGTGTGACTCTATCAGACCAGAGAGTGTGACTCTATCAGACCAGAGAGTGTGACTCTATTAGACCAGAGTGTGTGACTCTATCAGACCAGAGAGTGTGACTCTATCAGACCAGAGAGTGTGACTCTATCAGACCAGAGAGTGTGACTCTATCAGACCAGAGAGTGTAGCTCTATCAGACCAGAGAGTGTGACTCTATCAGACCAGAGAGTGTGACTCTATCAGACCAGAGTGTGGCTCTATCAGACCAGAGTGTGACTCTATCAGACCAGAGAGTGTGACTCTATCAGACCAGAGTGTGGCTCTATCAGACCAGAGAGTGTGACTCTATCAGACCAGAGAGTGTGACTCTATCAGACCAGAGAGTGTAGCTCTATCAGACCAGAGAGTGTGACTCTATCAGACCAGAGAGTGTGACTCTATCAGACCAGAGTGTGGCTCTATCAGACCAGAGTGTGACTCTATCAGACCAGAGTGTGGCTCTATCAGACCAGAGTGTGGCTCTATCAGACCAGAGTGTGGCTCTATCAGACCAGAGTGTGGCTCTATCAGACCAGAGTGTGGCTCTATCAGACCAGAGTGTGGCTCTATCAGACCAGAGTGTGGCTCTATCAGACCAGAGTGTGGCTCTATCAGACCAGAGTGTGGCTCTATCAGACCAGAGTGTGGCTCTATCAGACCAGAGTGTGGCTCTATCAGACCAGAGTGTGGCTCTATCAGACCAGAGTGTGGCTCTATCAGACCAGAGTGTGGCTCTATCAGACTAGAGTGTGGCTCTATCAGACCAGAGTGTGGCTCTATCAGGACTACTAATCTGATCTTGTTTTAGAATAAATTTGACTTTGTGCTTTTTCTTTCAATTTTGATTTTTGTGAAGAAAGCAAGGAAGAGGGAGAGAGAAAGAGAAAGAGAGGGGGACAGAGAAAGAGAGAGAGAGTGGGGGAGAGAGAAAGAGAGAGAGAGAGGGGGGAGAGAGTAGTTTAATTTTCCAATGTTAAGTTAAATATTAAATTTAAGGTCAGTGTTCAGTTTAAACAGCTTAAAGAGTAGAAATGAATTAACATTGTACACTTTCTATTATGGTACCTTTTTTCTTTCTCTTTCACTCTCTCTCTGACATGCACATATTTAAAATTTTTTTAATTAAATTCAAATTCAAATAACCTTGCTGGAAATGTTATGGATATTGAATATCGCAGTTACATAATCAGAAGTCCCTTTGCAATGAATATCCTCTCATAGGTAGTATTTATTACAAATATAATTAAACAAACATTCGGTCAGATACATCAGTGAAGCAAACCCACGGACAGTGTGAAGTACTCAAATCTAAAGCATTTGAGTAAGACTTACTCATTGACTACGCCTGTCCAGTGATTGAGGGAATGCCACACTGGTGAAATCATCAGATCCTTTACTAAATGAGACTAAAAAAATTTATTTTAAAAAATGTAAACAGCACCTGTAAAAGTTTAAAACAGCACCATCATTTGATCAGTAAAACCATATTTTTCAACCTTGCAGTCAAATAAACAATTTCTACACTTTTTCTGAATATACAGAATTTCTGAATATACAGAAAAAGTAGCAAAAATATATAGCAAAAGTAAAAGCTGTTTATGCCTCAACAAGTATTACTACCAGAACAATGATATATCCACCTATCCAAGTTACTTTTACCGTCATGAATTAATAGAGACTTTTATAGACCCATAGTTGAATTATACAGGTCTAACAATAAAAATACAAGTGCTACAACAGTAAATACATCAATGATCTACATCCAGCAGAAACCTTAAGGCTCAAACAACACTCACACGTGTTCAGCATGACTGGCAAACATGCATACAGGCATACATACACCACAGGTGTTTATTCAGGAATGGCCTTCTGTTTGCCATGCCCCTTGTTTAATTAAACAGGGTGTAAGAGTGTTATTTTCACACATTTGGCAGACACATTTATCCAGAGCAATTTACAGTTTCAGTCATGGTAGAGAGGCAGGCTAGGAGTCATGTAAGGAGCCATGCCTAAGGACTTTTATTGATATAACGGTGTACTTTCCTGGCTGGGTTACTGGGGCTCACAAACCGCCCCACAATTGCTTGTTTGTTTAATGCAGCAAAGCTGGAGAGGATTGGACACTGTAAATAAATTCATACTACTTAAATTCCTGATTTCCCAGTGCCCTGCCTATTCAAAGTCAAAGTCAAATTTATTTATATAGCACTTTTTTCAACACATGTGACAAAGCAGCTTTGCAATCGTATGGGTCCAGATCCCCAATGAGCAAGCCAAAGGCGACAGTGGCGAGGAAAAACTCCCTATGATGGTGGAGGATTAGGAAGAAACCTCGGGAGGACCAAGACTCAAAAGGGAACCCATCCTCCATTGGGCGGCCCGTTAGCACAAGTCTGTATTTATAGTACAAATATAGTTCTATAGTTATAGTTCTAATTCTAGACCGAGTATAGTCACAGTCCCGTCAATGTAGAGAGCATCAGGTATAGGAGCATCAGAACGTCCTCTTGGGACATCGGCACATCCAACCACGGCATCGACACTTCCATGTGAACATCAATTTAAACAACCATCGATTTAAACAGACATACATAGCCTACGTGCCAGTGATTAGCATGTGGCTCCGGCAGGCTTATTTAAAGCAGCATAACTAAAGGGGGTCATGAAGGTTTCTGAGACATTGCTTTCCACCGAAGGCTTCGTCACAACCACATAGGTCCTAAGCAGTAAGGTGAGAGAGCTCACATAGATCAAAACTATTTAAAGCATGTGTTCATGCAGTGCTGAAGTTTTTACCTTTACTAGTAAAATTCCTTTTAGCTGACATACCAGCCAAACTGCAGCCTTTCAATTGCAGTTAAACTATTTTGCACCCCCCCCTCCACACACACAATTGCAGGTAAACTATTCTGCCCCCCCCCCCCCCCCCCCCCCCCCCCCAACAACTCAGCTTTTTCCCATCAATTCCCTTCCAGCATCTTGTCCACATCTACCTGCTGGCTCGGACATCTGAGAGCAGAAACCTTCTTGAAGTCTTCACATTCACTCGAGCCCACGAGGCCCAGATCACAGCCTTTATTCTTCAGTCCAGTTGGGTTTGGGAGGACTTGCTGTTTGGAAGCGGCCAGTATCATAAGCATTTTCATGTTTTCACCACATCCAACTACCTCCCCTTTCCTCCCGCTTTCCTGTTTATCTTTACGTGGTAAAGTTTTTTTTATTCGGCCATCTAGATACGAGTGGGAGAGCCGACAATGTTTCCTCCCTAATAGTTGTACATCCGTTTCTGTTTTAAGCCTCCAAATAGCTTGAAATTTGTCTGTTTTACCTCAGCCATATAGTCTGGGTTTGTACATTTGAGGGGAATAAAAAAAAAATCACTAAACTTTTATTTTGAAAAAATGAAACATAAAATACACGCCACACTGTTCAAATAAATAAATAAACGACATATAGCCAGTTTTCTGTTCTTGAACAAGGCACTTTTCAGTTCCTTTTTTCTTGCACAACAACTTTTCTTACAGTCCCATGGATAAGACTGCAGACAAGACGCTGCAGTATGAACTAAATCCAGGGACATCATGCGTTTTTGTTCCGTTAATCCAGCGTGTCTGAAACCAAATTCGGCAGCATTCATGTGGCATTGGGTCAATGGGTCTGGGTGGTGCCGTGTTGACTCAACTCTGTCTGTCTGCTGTCTGAGCTCGGCTGCATGAGCTGGGAAAGGCGGCCAGCATAACGCTGATGATCCCAAGTGAGTCAAAGGGAGAGAGAGAGAGAGAGAGAGAGAGAGAGAGAGAGAGAGAGAGAGAGAGAGAGAGACTAAATTAGCTAGAGAGTTTCTCAGGGGAGTGCACAGGAACTAAGGCTTGGAGAACCAGTACTTGCATCCACTAGCGAGTGAGGAAGCTTATCTTGCTTCAACACATACCTCTGTGGACCCAGGCACGTCCTCGAGGGCTTAAATCCATTATCAAAAAAACCCCGGAGACCGACAGGGAGGAGAAAAGGGAGTCTTCACTCCTCGCTGTGAGCAGTGGCACGAATGAAAGGGAGTCGTTTGCTCACTTCAGAACAAACGTTTTTCTGCCTATTTTGACCGTAGTCTTTATGTGCAAGCATAAACAGCAGCGGCTGCTACCACAGGAAGTGAGCTAGTCAGCGAAGGTCTGACATGAGGTCTGAGTCATGGTGCTCCAACAGTAGAAGGTTGGGGGGGGGGGGGGGGGGGGGGGGGGGGGGGGGGGGGGGGGGGGGGGGGGGGGGGGGGCGTGTGGGGTGTAATGGGTGGCGCAGGTACTGATTCTCGGAAGTGCTGCCTGTTGAATCCTGAGGCTGCATCTCCAGAGAAGAGGAACGTATTTGAGATGATGGGATTCGGACTGACCAAGAATTGGGTGATGAGATGCTTGTGGTGATGTCATAACGATACTTTCCATAACATCTGTCATGGTGTATTTTAG
Organism: Brachyhypopomus gauderio; assembly: GCF_052324685.1. Classification (NCBI taxonomy): domain Eukaryota; kingdom Metazoa; phylum Chordata; class Actinopteri; order Gymnotiformes; family Hypopomidae; genus Brachyhypopomus; species Brachyhypopomus gauderio. Next base: position 1,438,802 of record NW_027506893.1, read on the forward strand.
TTATGACAACACAATGGGTACTATAAGAGGTGAAGAGAAAGGAGGAATTGTGTCTGTGTTTCTATAAAAGCGCTCCGTCTCTATTAGGTACTGTTCTCTGTAACTAAAGCATGTGCTTACACTCACACACACACACACACACACACACACACACACACACACTCTGTTTTTGTTCCTCATTCTGTCTGAACAAGCAGTGTGAGTCCTATGTAACTATGTGCGTGCGCGCGCGCGCGCGCGTGTGTGTGTGTGTGTGTGTGTGTGTGTGTGTGTGAGTGTGTGCGAGGGAGAGAGGCAGAAGGTGCCTGTCAGGTGTGGCAGGGTGGGGCCTGCCTGGTGATGAAAGAGGCCCTCTGGAAAGTGTCAATGTGTGTGGGTGTATATGCGTATACATGACTCACATTACATTTCACAATATAGATGCATTACAATATGTGCTTTCTATTCATATGCATTCATAAAGCTGAAAAAACTTCATGTGACTAACACACGCACGCACGCACACACACACACACACACACACACACACACACACACACACACACACACACACACACACACACACACACAATATCAGAAGGTGCTTCCGTCTGAGCCCCCTCCAGGTTCAGTTCACTCTGGCAGTGATCACTGATCTCACACACGGTTCCGTGCTGCTCGACTCCTTCCTGCCCGCACCAGGCGAGCCCGTATAATTTTATGAAAGTCGTTAATCGAGCGTGCGATTCCAAAGTGCTCCAGGATGTAACGTTGGCAAGCCACATACTGCACCAAACCTTCAATCATTTCCACTCGTGGTATGCAAGGAAACCCACTCCATCCAGATCAAACAATCGGCTGCGACTATTTTGTTTTTCTTCTTCTTTTTTTTAATTTTGGTGGTAAACAGATTTTTTTCTCCCTTCCCGTTTTCTCTGCCCCTCCCACTACCCCTGCCCCTCCCACTCTCTATGCCCCTCCCACTCTCTCTGCCCCTCCCACCACTGCGTGCCCCATGCCTGCAGCTATGGTGACCACGTGCAGCACTTCAAGGTGCTCCAGGACCGACTGGGTCAGTACTTTGTATGGGACGAGGTGTTCACCTCGCTCAACCAGCTGGTGGACTTCTATAGAATCAACACCATAGCCAAGGAGAGGATCGTGTTCCTGCGAGAACCGGAGAGGCTGCTAGACGTGAGAGCATTCACCATACACACACACACACACACACACACACACACACACACACACACTATTGTATTCACTATTGTATTTTTTTTTCTTCCACTGACCTATGAATTACTGTTACACCTAAACCTGACAATAATTATTACAAGATCCAAATAACACCCACACGCACACATATACTCACACTTAATAAGTGAAAATTATAAATCAAATAAATAAATAAAATATCAAATGCTTTGTGTAGTCTTATATCTCAACCCCATATTTGTGTTAACTTTTCAACTTGTCACGTGTCCTAATTACACTGTGCTTATGTGTTTGTGTGTGTGTACTGTATTTCTGAAAGGTGCAATTCTAGAAGGTTTTTTTAGGCATTAGCCTGCAGAAGTGAACAGATTTAAAAATCCGTTGAGTCTTTGCGTGATCCTTTTACGTCCATTATGAAGGAGCATGTCCAGGTTTTCTTTCCCACACTTCTGAGAACTGTTTCTCACCTTGTTTCTCTCTCTTTTTTTCCTCCCAGAGGCCACGCCATGCCCACGCCCTCTTCAACCACACTCCACACCACGCCAGCCAGCTAGGGTTCCTGCGCGGTGATGTCATCGAGCTGCTGGACTGCTCAGACGCTCAGTGCTGGAGTGGGCGGTGCCGTGGGCGAGTGGGCGTGTTCCCGCCAGAATATGTCCGGCCTGTGTATCAATAGCTGTAAATATGTCAACTTTACATAAATTTTGGAAATTTTGACCATGCACTTACAATAACAGATTTCCGATAATAAAAAAATAATAATTTAATCAATATGAAAGTATTAAAAGAAAATTCGTAATTTTACATAGTTTGAAAACATCTTCCTCAATGATGTTACAAAAACACAATAAAAATGTATAATCATTAATGAAAACGTGAAAAGTTAATCATTGTTACGATGAAACACTGAATGTTACAATGAAAACGTATCATTGTTACGAGCAAAGCAGAACGTGGAGATGAGTTCAACTCGCAAAAAAGCTTTTATAAGTTTTAACACAGTGCAGGAAGGACTTTACGAATATAGAAAGCACACAACGAAGCGAGGTGAGACAGAACATTACTGTGATGCACATTACATACCTTGAACGAAACGAGACAAAAGTGATGACGAGGCGAGCCACAGGTGAGACGGTTGATCACATGATCACATGCGCATTGGACCACACCCACAGGAAATACACACATGGACATAACCAGACGTAGACTACACACACACACGCCCAAGGGGCCCGGGGCAGTTATGTGACAATCATGACTCTACAATGCTAGTCTGCTTGGTAATTTGCTGTTCTCACCACATTCACATTCATTCCACCACCCAAAAACATAGTTATCAGCGGTCAAAATCTGGTCAGAAACTAAGCATTGATGAAGTGGTCTAGGATGGCAATTGGGCATGGCAACAGGTCCTTGGGAATCATGTTAAGTATTTTAACGGTTCCTAAGACTGAACTCATTTGGACGAAGATGCTGGATATTGTTCCTTTAATATGCTGGAGACATTCTCCCAGTGTGGCCCATCACTAATACTACATGTAGCCATTATCGTTTTGCCAAGCTGTGTCTGGAAGACCCACTGGACCTTAGCTTGGTTGTTCGGGGGTGTATCCCACTTTGCAAAGATGTTTCTGTATACTATGCTAGCCACTTGACTATGCCGTATCTTTATGCTCTGCTGCCAGCATCTTGCATCCAATTGTTATCTGCTGGTCATCTTTGCCCAGGCCGGATCTGGGGTGCTGTCTGGTGTGGCAGGTCTCAGTCTCGATGGATCTTGAACTCACAGTTTGTTCCCGTGCTGCCGTGATCAGTGCCTCAATGCTGTCTTTCAATCCAGTCATTGGTAGGATCTCTATATCCACTTTTTGCTGATGGTACCAACCATTCAGTGGTTTGTCCTCCCATGATGGTTCCTGCACCTCCTCATTCCCACGCACCTCTGAGGTATCACCGAAGGTCATTTGTAGACGGTGCCTTAGATGTTGCAGTGGTACATTTAAAATAACATGTTGTCTGCTATTTATAATACGTCTATTCCTGATGTAAACAAAGTTGTAGATGTTTGTCTTGGTTTCCAGAAATAAGAATTTGCATATTTTGACACTTTTAACTTAAAGGTATTGAAGTAAGAAATCTGAATATGAGAACGTGAAACCAACTTGACTGAAGTTTCCTAGTATGCCAACGAGTGACTTTTGATCCCATTAAAATTAACTTAAAACTATTTACAGTTATAAAGGAGTGTGTCCTCTTACGGTCCGACAGAGATGTAGACTGTGTGAAAAAATCTGATAATTTTTACTTTCACTATTTTCAACAAGCTAACGCTTAGTGCTAAAGTTTCAGCTCCGCTGCTTTGCAAGTCACGTGATCGGATTCCCACCTTCGTTGATGGGCAGGGATGAACATGTGAGTGGGAGCTTGTTTAACTTTTAAAATATAAACTCAAAAGAAAATGGTGGATATTTTTCCAATGACAAAAAATCTTCACCCATAAAAATAATGCTGTTGTATCGCCTGTCGCCACTGGCGAGTGAAATAATTATATTACTTGCAAATTAATATTGATGGTAGTGATTGCAACCATTTTAGTCGCAGTCTGGAGCCCTGGCATGTGCCTCTGTCTTTATTTAAGTTAAAAGACGAGTACAAAATCAGAAGAGTAGCCTATTAATTTATTTTACAAGCTGTCCGCGACCCACCCAGAACGTGTCCGTGACGTGTCCGCGATCCTTCTGGGTCCCGACCCACCAGTTGAGAATCACTAGTCTAGATGACGTTTAAACACCAATCTCCTCCTGGGAGACCTTGAATGTTTTGATAAGCAATTGCAGCACGCATGGACCATCTTAGATAAATGGACAAAACAGAGAGCTTCATTGCTGTGAAATGAACATGTCTGCTATTCTGTCTGGATGACCTCTGGATGAGGACCCTAAGTGTTACAATGAAAGTGCATGAGCTTCAGGAGCAAGCCAGAAAACCTAGCTGTGAGACAGCATCTGTTTTGAAGGTAATCAACATATTGTTTATAGTTGCCTGCCTATTGTATGATGTGTGGGATTTGATTTCATCTAGTGCCCCAGGCTCCGTAACACCTACGAAAAATGAATTAAAAAAGGAACTAAATTAGTGTGATTAGTATGCTACGAGAATATGAAACATTATGGGTTGGTTTATACAACCAAGATATATCCTAGTCTTAGATCATCTGGTGAATTTAGTGACACTTTACATGACACTGGAACACAAGACTACATGCCACTTACATAAGCCCCACATAATACCCAACACAAAAACATCACACACAAGCTGGCAAAAACCTTTGTAAAAGCTAATTCCAACAGGTGTCAACTGTCAATAAGACCTGCTATTGTCACATGATGCAACGTAGTGGATTTTGATTGGATGGAGGGTGTCCGTTCTTTTCTTACATCTGGACACCTCTGATGCAGTAATGGTGGTCTATGGTAGACTGTGGACTTTGCACCATTCTTCACTTCTGTAATGTCGGACATTTTACTGACATGCTTCATTGGACATCATCCCTTACGTAAGTGACATGGGGCTTTATAGTCATGGACACACTGCAGGCACAGAAATGAGCCTGAAGTCACAGACACGTGTGGGTGTGGCAGAAATGTTGTTTGTTGTTTTCTATTTTCATGCTTGGCGCAGATGCACTAATCCTGTACCGAGCGGCACAATTACAAAAGAGGCGGGGTTAACTGATCACATGATCAGCAGGTGCGGTTAGGCGTGCCCTCAATAAATGATCAGATTAACTCCTCTCATTCACCTGTCAGTTGGTGACAGCACGGTGACAATGCTTACACGGCAACAGAGGAATGGGAAAACCTCATATAAAATCACGCCTGGGAACGTAGACATAATTGTCAGGGAAGATCACACCTCCCATATCTGATGATATTTACATAATTGTGAAATTACTAATTATTTCAATCATATAATTGCTCTATGTAATGATACGTCAATAGTCTGATTAATATTTAAGTCACGATAGTTATTTTTCCCTGCAAAAAATAGCTAAATCCGTTTTTTTTTTTTGTCAGTACACAGGAGATTATTACTGGGGTGATGTTCTAGGTCAAAATCTTGTTGTGAGTAATTGGATATGTCTTTATTTACCTGCTCAAAGTGAGGAAAATATTATGTTGCATTTGGGCTAAGAGCTGGTCCACTAGTCCAAAATTCCATTGCACTGCAGGTTTTAAACGACACACCCCATGTTGTTCAACCCCACTCATGACGGACACATTTATTTCTGTCCACCTAATTAACAAACTGTGGCAAATGTGCGTGTGCCTTGTGAATGAATTAGCAAATTTTGCCATTTAACACAAAGCCATGAAATTAGCTCCCGTAGACTTTTGTTGACACGTTATAATTACAAGGATATAACATGTCTGTGGCTACTGAGTCTACAGCTCAGTGATACGTCAGAATCATTCTGGTAAGATGAGGAGGCTTCACAAACTGAAGTGAGCAATCACATATATCATAATATACGGGATACGATATGACAATGAACGTGAAATGAGATGTGATACTAAATGAGAGATACTACATCACACTGTTATCTAGTTGAGCCTTTGATGAGTGCTGTTCTAGGTCAGCACTCTTCCATTATTTCCTTACATTGGACATGTTAGGAAGAAAACAGAAAACTAGCTGACAATGATTTGGCAATATTCATTTAATTTATGTGGAAACCATCATAAATGTTGTCATTGTGACCTGTCAGAATACACTGAGCTAACTGGTAATTTCATAATGTCATTCCTGCCAGGAAAGTTCATTACAAAGACCGGGACAACATACATAACCATTTGACTTCAAATGTAACTTGACACTTGACGTAGCTTCTCACCATGAAATTAAAATCAAAACCAACCTTTATGATAACCGATGCTTGCTGGAATCAGCTTTGACAAGTGTTTATACTGGTTATTGTCTGTGGTTATGAAGGGCTCATACAGGTATCAGGTTCTGAACACCTCCCTTTACAAGCCAAACACTGCCGGTTCAAGGACTTTTGTCCAGATTGATGGAACTGTATACCTGTTAGATTAGCTTTTAGTAATTACCAAATAATTTATAGTCCTTGCTAAAAAATCTGTGGTAAGATGAGATTAAAGATGCTGTGATTGATTTATAAGTTCTTACTAAGCTCTGCCAGACATAACCATTGAGGATTGGTGATAACGTGTAGGCTTAGCATTTAGCCTGTTCTTCTATGGTCTGTGTGCTTGTAAATGAGGGGCAGAGAGTACCACCTAGTACACAAGTGACCTTGACCTGATCACAACATTTAGGATTAGAGATCCCAGAACAGTCACAGAGCTGTTTTACACAGAGAATATATTTATAATTATAGATTTCATGGTGTTAAGGCAGTTCAGGTTGAACAATATTAAAATAGTCACATCTACTTTAATAACTAAAGTCTTACTGTCAGTCGTTATGTGGCTATGTTTGGATTTTTTTTAAGGCTGTCCATTCCTGAGACTATTGAAATAGGAAATGGGAAATCACTGTATGATGTGTGCTGAAATGGGAAATCACTGTATGATGTGTGCTGAAATGGGAAATCACTGTATGATGTGTGCTGAAAGGGGAAATCACTGTATGATGTGTGCTGAAAGGGGAAATCACTGTATGATGTGTGCTGAAAGGGGAAATCACTGTACAGTGAGGTGCAGTGTCCCTTGTGGTGTATGATCACACCGGTTTTGCTTTACAAAATGCATCTGAGATTATGTGGGAGCGTGAAGAAATCTATTTAAAGCAGCGATCTACAGCTGCACTCCCAGGCACTGTGCATTTACATGTTTTCAAACACAGTAAGAGGAAGCACACCTACAAAACACTAGGACTGAATCTGAGAGTTAGTGTGTGTGTGTGTGTGTGTGTGTGTGTGTGTGTGTGTGTGTGTGTGTGTGTGTGTGTGTGTGTGTGTGTGTGTGTGTGTGTGTGTGTGTGTGTGTGTGTGTGTTATGCATAATAAGCATAGAGGAAAACATTAACACAGATGAGAACGATGGCATTGACACAACAGAACCGTGACCAGAAGGGATCTTCTGTGGTGCAGATGATGGCGGGTTCCTGTGTAGTCCCACGGGCAGGACGAGGACTACAAAACCCAGCAGCCCGCACACACTTCCCACTGCGCACAGAAGCACACCCTGGCAACAGCAAGAGAGACACAAGAAAAGAACATTGGTAGGAAAACATGAGTGACTTGAGAAAGAAGTGAACCACTTTCAAGTGCTTTTTTTGGAAAGAAACTGGGGAAGGGAAGATATAAGAGTAAAAACTATTTCATACACTTTTGTTGGGTGATGATAATATCATTGCTATTATTAATATGATCATTAATAAACAATTCACAAATAATCTAATATACAGAGCAAAAAGAAACAGGTAGACACTTGTTAACAGCACAAAAACACATAAGGCAGCAGAGTTTGGGCTTGTATTGCATACACCACTTTTTTTTATGGAGAACACATACACTGTAATTATAAACTGAAAAATAACTGAGCAATGTAAATTTAATTATACTGTAATAAGGGTAGTGAATACAATTTGTTATTTGTTTCTTACATGGTACTAGACAAGAGTGTCTGGGAAACTGCTTTTTTAATGAGCGTTCCCTTAGACAGAGGTCTGAGCTAGACGGTGAGGTGTATGCGTAGACGGTGATGTGTTTCCGTAAGGCGTCATACCATCTGTTCTGTGGCTGAGCGTGGAGACTTTCTGTAGCGGTATGTCTCTATCAGCACCGCTCCTCAGAGACCACCAGGTAAGATTACAGATCTAAGATGCAACATGCACGCAACATATTTATTGAATAACGTGGAAGGACATTTATGAGCTAGGGTTAATCTTGTAAGTGTTTTGCCACTGAAGTGGGCACTGTGATGGTTGCCAGGTTGTTGTACCATTTCTTCGGTGGGAGGGGGGGTCAGGAGGCTGACCGTGGCAACCACAATGGCGGTCAGGGCACAGAGGATGATGGCGAAGTGTAGGTAGTGCACACTCCTCAGGACGGAGGGGGCGGGGTCGTATATGCCGCAGTGGGGGGGGCGGGAAGGCAAACTCCAGGACCATCCGTGTAACGCCAACAGCCAGGCCCACCATCAAGCCCCAGAAAGCTCCCTACACACATACACATACACACACATCATAAAATCACAAATCACACATACACACACACACACACATGCATTCGCATACACACACGCGCATCATAAAAGCAGGGTTGGCAACTCTCACGCATTGAGACACACACATTCACACACACACACACAAACAAATGAATACAATACACTTCTGTAAAATGGTCCTTCATTTCCATCACCTAACCAGTGTCAATTCTCAAAATTCTTAATACGTATGTCAAAAATGTTCATTTAATAACTTTCTGGGTAAAAATGGCTTCAAAACAGACTATGTCACACTGCGGAATCACAGCAGAAATGACATTTTGTACGATATTTAATAGTTTTGTTAAGCACGTCATAGCTTCCGCCTGGCAGAGAAGCTCTCCTGAGCATCAAACATCATTAGGCGTAGATCACAGCACCATAGCCCTGGGAGAACCACCTAATTGGTGCAGTAGGGATTCTGTTGTGTTCGAACGGCACTGTTGAAAATCAGCAGAATGGGAGAAGGCACGGTGTGAGCGCTCATGTCATCAGAGACGTGGCGGGTGCCATGGCAGAGAAATACACATCAGATATTAACAGGTTGTTTATAGAAAGAAGCACCCTGGGAGATAAAGAGAGAGAGAGAGAGAGAGGGAGTGAAAGAGAGGGAGGGATGTAGAGAGGAAGGGATAGAGAGAGGGAGGGAGGGAGGGAAGAAGAAAGAGAGACTAGCACTCTGAAGACTGACAGCCTTTCATTTAATTTGTCAGTGTGACATTTATGAGGCAAGTAAAAAGAAACAATGTTCCAACCAGCAGTTCACACCTGAAAGTCTCCATAAAACCCCCAACACCTTGTAAAATCAGATAAACATGGTACATTTTTATATGAATATGAATTTACTTCAAAATTTACATGGCTAATTTGTTTTAAAATTCTGTAAAAAAAAAAAAAAACTCTCTCACTCATACACACATGCACATACAGTCACACCTTTTCAATCTGAACAAGAATGTAACCCAGGCAGTTCAGACTGCAAAATGATTAACGAACAGCCACAAAAACATTTAAAAGCACAAATCTTTTAAATATTACCTTAACTGTATGTTAACTGTGTGCCAAAACACACACTGCAATATGTCACAACTGCTATAAATCTTGCTTGAGCACTTTCAAAAATGGTGGCAGCCAAAGACTCTGATCGTAGCTCGGCGGCCAAGTCTTAGACGGTCACAGACGATCCTGTCTGGCGCGGTAGACAGAGCATGTGACATTCTGTAAACAAGGCCTTCACTCAAACACCCCCTTCTCCCCTGTGTAAAGGTATTCAGAGAGGCCTCCCCCCCCACTCTGGAATGCCTTAATTCTTTTACCTTGACAAACAGGTTGATGAGCAACTGTTAGCAGGTCTGCAGAGGTTGGTCAATTGACTTAATGACTTTGAGCCGATCTCTTGTTTACAAGACGTGTTTGTCCACGGTAATTTGCCACTGATGGGTGGTGGTGGTTAAAAGATCTTGTGGAGATATAAATTTGACTTTTTTTCTAATAGTCCAAAAGATTAATAATACATAATATATCTCTCATGCATTTTCTCCACCATGCATACAACGTTAGGGTATTTTTCCACAAGTACCTTACTAGCAGTTGCTATGTAATAACAATAAATCTTAAAACTGGAATGTTAACCAGTCCTTAATCTAATGTTAAGGGCAAGAGCTTAAAGCCAGATTACATTCCGTTAATCTCTAAATGCACTCCTACATCACCCACCGCACAGGTGTTTTTTTTCTGAAGTAACTCAGCAAATTCTGGCCCTGGAAACGACAATGGGAACCTCTCTGATCCATCAGACACAAGGTATAAGCAGCACCTGTTGGGACTTGATCCTCAACGACTCAGATATCTCCGGCTTTGATTTAGCAAGAAAAGGCCTTTGCCAGACTCTGGTTTAATAGCCTGGTTATATTTTATGTGCCTGCCTTGACTTGCAATAATACTACTATAAAGAATAATTGCGAGAGACATTCTTATAGACTTTGGAATCGGTCTCAGGGGAATCGCTAGTGGGTGAAATCAGAGCCTGTATTTTCAACAGAACCCGTCAACCCAGGAATCACAAGTAAAGTCTGAAAAGTAAACGCAACGGGGCTCCATTTCAAAAGCTTGTGTCGGGGTTTCGCTAAGGAAATCAGGGCTGGCCAACCTCTGGTCCAGGGGAGCCGGAGACGAGCACACGTGACAAGCACACGTGACTACCTTCCTGCTCTAACCTGCCTGCTCCAACCTGCCTGAACAGCCTGCCAAGTATGAATCAGATATACATATGTGTGTATGTTTATGTATGCAAACAGGAACGCATAAATAAAGGTCTTGTCTGAAGTGAACGAGTCCTTCTCTAGGTCAGACACACAACACCTCGCGGCAGAAATGGAAGACCTCTTCAGAAAAGATCTAAACACACTGCGCATTAATTGGAGGGATGAACTTACACTAACCACTGGAATTTTCTCACAGTGTATTATTTCACCGACGTGCCTGACATTTAGGTCTAGATATTAGATGTTCCCAGGGAACGTGAAACGCTGCAGTCTGAGGTCTTAGTGCATTACCGTACCGACAACAGCATCATGGATTAAGACTCTGTAAAGATGAATCACTGTTCTCTCTCTCTCTCTATCACCTACCTCTCCTTTCTCTCTCAGGTACACATGCCCTACTCTGACACCAACATGTAACATTTGCCATAGTTTCCTCTTTTCTGTGCCTGATTCCATTGCCTCTCCCCAAGAAAATATTTCTGCCTGATAACACACAGGGCGTCCTAGCACACGGAGAGACACAGACGGAGAGACGGAGAGCTACCGTGAACACGTATAAGAGAGAGGGAGAGACAGTGTGTCAAATTTAAGCCAAACTCAACTCCACAAACAATACCAAACAAAATATTTGTCTACGCCCTACAAAGAACCTACTCATTCTAGTTACACAATATTTCCATTTCACACTGCTGAACTATAAGAACTATAATCTTAAGAAGTCAAAGTTTTCACTGCATTTAAGGCACCATGTCCAGTATTGCCATGCTACGGTATTGCTGTGCATTTTTTTGCATGGTGAATATTCACATGAAGGTCTTGTCATGTGAAGTTATGAGGGTTTGTATGTGCAGCTTCTCTATGAAGACACGTCCTATCTGAGGCCCTCAGGTGTTAAACTTGCAAGCCTTGATGCCTCATTCCTGAGCCCATGTGCTCCGAGGCTCACATCCCCTTGTTCACACCTTCCAGTGAGGGAGGCTACAGATCACTCATGCTGACATGACAGTAAATCAACGGCAAACTTTCTCCCTCCCTGCTAACACACACACACACACACACACACACACAACTGCTGTTTAAACACACAAAAGAACGCGTGAGGCTTGGCACAAAACACACCCTCACCTACAGCACAGCTAAATGAACTCAGGTCAAAAACACTGGCGGATATATTGTGTTTATATAAATACAATGGTGTGTGTGTGTGTGTGTGTGTGTGTGTGTGTGTGTGTGTGTGTGTGTGTGTTCAGGAGCAGATACGTACCGCCTCATTGGTTCTTTTCCAGAACACAGCCATCACGAATATTGCAGTGACGGGAGAAGCCAAGCAGCTGGTGACTGACTGGATGTAATCATAGAGCTGCCCACTGTTAGCACTCTGTAGTATGGGGATCCAGACCACACTGATCACCACCAGAATAACAGTCACGATCCTACGATCACACACACACACACACACACACACACACTTGTTATCATTTGGTCAAAACCATATTGATTTATTACTCGGTTGTTTGATCTTTAAATGTTCGTGTATTCATTTTTTATTCTACTCTTAAACATTAATTAGTGCAACATACTCTCATTGGCCATTTTAATACAAACACCCACTTTGCAGCTGAGCCATAAGTGTATATGATAAATGTACAAGCACACTGAATCCTAACAGAGAGCACTGTTCCTCAGCTGAACTCTACCCCGTTGGTTTCTGGTGACAGGATGACCATTGACTGGACACTACTGGACCAATGACTGGAAGAAGTTACTGGACCACTGACTGGACATTACAGGGGTGGTGGACCTTTCTCAGCACTGTGTTCATAGTGGCTGTGGACGTTGAACTGGTTCATCACATTTATTTGTTGTTTTTTAACATACATCAGTGTCACTGACAGGTCAAATGGGCCACCACCCAAAACATTCCTGTGGGCTGAAATTGACCACTCATGAAGCACTAGAGGATGGCCTAAAGAGACACTGACTCACTGTTTAAACCACTGACTCAAATGTTTGAATCACTGACTCAAATGTTTGCCCCAGGTATCCTGATCCTGTCATTTCACAATGCATCTGCCCCGTCGACGGATCAAAACCGTAATTAGATCACTGTAGCAAGACTCGGCTAAAGAAACAGGATCTCTGTTGTGTCTATTAAACTGGCATGCGTTCACAAACACACACACACACCTCCACATTCTCCACACACTCCCTCACACGCACACACCTCCACAATCTCCACACGCTCCCTCACACGCACACACCACCAAAATCTCCACACGCTCCCTCACACACACACACCTACACAATCTCCACACACTCCCTCACACGCACACACCTCCAAAATCTCCACACACTCCCTTACACACACACCTCCAAAATCTCCACACACTCCCTCACACGCACACACCTCCAAAATCTCCACACACTCCCTTACACACACACACCTCCAAAATCTCCACACGCTCCCTCACACACACACACCTACACAATCTCCACACACTCCCTTACACACACACCTCCACAATCTCCACACACTCCCTCACACACACACACACACACACCTCCAAAATCTCCACACGCTCCCTCACACACACACACCTCCACAATCTCCACACACTCCCTCACACGCACACACACCTCCAAAATCTCCACACGCTCCCTCACACACACACACCTACACACTCTCTCACACGCACACAACTACACAAACTCCACACATTCCCTCACACGCAGACATCTACACAATCTCCACACACTCCCTTACACACACACACCTCCACAATCTCCACACACTCCCTTACACACACACCTCCACAATCTCCACACGCTCCCTCACACACACACACACACCTCCACAATCTCCACACACTCCCTCACACACACACACACACCTCCACAATCTCCACACGCTCCCTCACACGCACACACCTCCAAAATCTCCACACACTCCCTCACACACACACACACACCTACACAATCTCCACACACTCCCTCACACACACACACACCTCCACAATCTCCACACACTCCCTCACTCACACACACACACACACACACACACACACACATCTCCAAAATCTCCCCACTCCCTCACACACCTCCACAATCTCCACACACTCCCTCACACACCTCCACAATCTCCACACACTCCCTCACTCACTCACACACACACACACACACACACACACACACACACACATCTCCACAATCTCCCCACTCCCTCACACACACACGTGCCCACCTGCCAACCAGCAGGAGCTCCTTCTCACTGGCCCCCCTGCGGTATTTCTTCCAGATGTCCATGGTGAACAACGTGCTGCTGCTGTTGAAGATGGACGTCAACGATGACATCAGAGCTGCCATCATCACCGCAATCATTAACCCTCGAAGTCCTGAAACACACACACACACACACACGCGGTCTCAACATGTTATCCTAATCCAGGGCTGAGGACCACTGGTCTTAAAAGTTGTTGAGATAATGAACAGATCTTCATTACCATTGGGCATGAGCTCAAGCACCAGCTTGGGAAAAGCAATGTTGGAACAGCTGACTTCAGCTCCACACACCTTCATACAGTCCTCAGGGTCCACACAGCCCACTGAGTCTGGAAACATGCACACACACACACACACACACACACACACACACACACACCTTTTTGACACATTGTAAAAATAAATACACAGAGAAAAACAGTAATTTTATTTAGCTTTAAAAGTATATTTACTCAATATAAGAAACATAAAAATGATATAAAATAACACTGATTCTGGGTGATCCTTAGAAGATTTTCTAGAAAATGCAGCATGTGTTTAGCATATTGGAAGAGAAGTATTTAGTGGTCTGAAGAACATCTCTACAATCACACACAAACATAAGACAGACCCTAAGGCAATATTTTATGTCAACATGTCTACATTTCTATATACACAGTGCACCGATGTACGTTATATAACGCGAATGAGAACTTTTACGGTGTTATCGACCAAGTCGAACAATAACGGGGAAAAAAACGCCTCAAAACTTTCGCTAAAGCTCATGTAAAGCATTAATGCAATACCCGTGTTCACACACGGAGGGGAATCTGTGAAAACTACAACAAGATGTTCGTCATACAAAGTCTGTGAGAAGTGGAAGTTGCGTTGGTTTCCCTTTTCCTGCCCAATACCCGGACTCTCCGCCCAACCCAACCCAACCCGTCCCCACACGTGTGGCCCAACGCTCTACGGTGTTGGACCAGCTGCCGCGTCAGCGACCTTCATGGAGAAGAAAACCTCTCCTCTTCCTGTTTCTCCACGGTTCCTCAGCTTGGGAGTGCTCTTAGCAGCGTGAATGTGGAATATCACCCCGCTTCGCAGGGTGGGCTCGCTAACTTATTTTACCAAGTCAACAAGGGTGACACGTTCAGCGTGTTTATTTGAAACGTTTGTTTGTCTGAGGCGACAAGTTGTGGCACTCTAGAGGACTTTTATAATCAACGTTAGGATCACAGTGTAGAGCTGTGACCGGCGTTCTTGGACCGAAGTGTCGGGATATGGACGTTGTGGGCTCCGCTCCTCACGGAGAGCGGCGCTTTAACACTGAACTCTGAACAAAACCACCGAATATCTCCGGAGCTTCCGCGGCGTTACGGGGTGGCGTGCTGGGGAAGGACGCGCTCGCGCGAGACGCGGGTTTGACTCGCGCGTCTGTGGCTCGTGCTCCTTCCTCCCGGTCACGTGACCGAGGTGCGCCAGACCCGCAGGTGTCCTGGTTTACCTGCCGGATCACTGAAGGCTCATCTGCGATTGCGATCAAGATCCAGTGGTCCAGTGTTGATCATGCAGCGAGCAGGAGACACGGGGATCATGTTTAAACATGGATTTAAATCGTGAACGGACACTTTAAACTCCCCGAACAACCTGTGGATAGTTCTGTAACTTTTTGAGGATGATATTCACAGATGAAACGGACTCTCCAACTCAATATGCAAATTTGTCGCCGTTTGGCATGTGTATATAGGCTAACTTTATAAAAAGAAACGTGGAGGATAACATTTTATATCTTTATTTTAACACTAAAGTGAAGTGCTTTGCTTTGGGATATTTATTTTTTTATTTCTAGTGTTCTTAAGGCTTCAGGATGGCTTTGTCGCAGATCCAGTGTCTGGACGATAACCACGTTAACTGGCGTCTGAACGAGACCAAGCCCGAGTTCTTCTACAGCGAGGACCAGAGACTGGCTCTGGAGGAGCTCATCACTAACGGACGGGACGCGTTTGATGTCTATGTCAAGGAACACGACATCCGTCCGTTTCTGTCTGAACCGGAGTTGGACCGACTGGCTCGATCCGTGGAAGATTACAAACCGGGAGCCGAGACCCACAAACCAGACGGGATAACCGAGGGAGAGGACGGGGCCATGTCCCTGCAGTACTGGCCCGACCGCTCCGATATATCTATACCCGATCTGGACCTCGGGTGGCCCGATATTAACGCCTTCCGCGGGGTCACGCGCGTGAACGTCTACATGCAGCCGCCGATGGACGGACAGACGCACATCAAAGAGATAGTGAGAAAGACCGTCGCGCATGCGCAGAAGGTAAGCCAGCTCACAGCAACAAGAGACTTGCGTACTCAATTGTGTGGTCAGTCTAGGATTTCCCTTTGAATATCTACACCGTCAAGACGGGAAAGCGTGTAATCACCAATAAAAGGCCAGTTCTTTGAGAGCCCTCTCGTGGGAACAACACTGAATCCATGAGAATGCCCCTCATATTGTAATATACAAAAGCAGGTAGCGTTACACCTTACTATTGTTACTTTAAAATGTTATAAGCAGAAAGTGAATATTCATAGTATATATATATATATATATATATATATATATATATATATATATATATATATATATATATATATATAGTGAATATATATTTTTTTATTCAGAAAGAAAAAAAAAAAACCCAGCAACAATAATCAGTAATAATTATTTATCACTGGGTGATGCGTTTCTGCGGCCTGCTATGACACAGATAATTACACGTGCTGGCTATGACGTCATTCCTATTCAACCACTCGGTCTCCTAGATTAGGTGGTCTTTAGGTATTTGCACACTTCACAAACTTATTAAAAACAAACAAAAGGTGCTCTGCTATGGTCGTCATCATGGTCATCATCATCATCGTCATCATTGTTCATACTTTCACGTGCTTGTTCCTAAAGGTGCAGATGGACTGACTCACAGTCCAACACGTTAAAACATGCTCAGTGCTTCGGTCATTAACACCCTACATGTGGACTGTGACTTTCTCCCTCACACACTGCGTCTCTTTCACTGGGCCATCAAAGCTTTAGTCATTTCGTATCCAGAGCTCTAAATGTGAGATTCCATTCTTCACAGGGGCCTCTTTGTTAAGAGCTGTGTGTGTGTGTGTGTGTGTGTGTGTGTGTGTGTGTGTGTGTGTGTGTGTGTGTGTGTGTGAGAGTGAGAGAGAGAGTGAGTGAGAGAGTGAGAGTGAGACTGTGAGTGTGTGGGTATGTGCACAAGTGTGTGCTGTCTTCAATTGAGTGTATGAATTAGGTGTGCATTTTGTACTTTTCTGCTTTGTGTTCATTAAGCCGGCGGACACAATACTGGACTTTCAAAGCCATCATATCACTATTGTTCACGCTACACAGCTCACTATCTTGTAATCGGGAATCTTGAAGCTCTTGTTGTTTACACGCTACATGACTTATCTGCAACAGCACATCATGCACTACGAAATGCGTCACCATCCGATGTCAAATTGCACTTCAGAGTAAGTTTCATAATGCATAGGGATGATCTTGGAGAATTTTGAGCAAGTCCAGTATTAACAAAAACAACCAAGTTGCAACAACCAAGTAAGCATGAACATACATAAACTGTGTGTGTGTGTGTGTGTGTGTGTGTGTGTGTGTGTGTGTGTTCCAGGTGATTGCTGTAGTGATGGATGTTTTTACAGACGTCGACATTTTCAAAGATATGCTAGACGCTGGCTTTAAGAGAAAGGTGGGAGTGTATATCATCATAGAGCAATCATCAGTCCAGCACTTTCTGAACATGTGTGAAAGAGCAGGAATGCACAAAGGACATCTACAGGTGAGTGACCACACACACACACGCTCTCACGCACACACGCTCTCACACACACTCTCGCACACACTCGCACTCACACACAAACTTGGATTACATGAAGACTGTTGGCAAGAGACCCTAGAAAGCGCTTTCCTGGTATTGTACATTGAGGTGTGTGTGAACGTGTGTTTGTGTTTCTCTTTAATCCCTCTAAGAACATTGTAAACATGTAGCCCATTCCTGACATCATAAACATGCATCTTTATGCTGTCTGTGACACACAGGTCTGTAGTATCTTTATGCTGTCTGTGACACACAGGTCTGTAGTATTAACATTTCCTTGTCTGTGGTTGCATTTCCTTGACTAAAGCTTTTCTGAACAAAACCGAGTAAGCAGAAAGGGACAGCCATTCAGAAACAAGATTATACTTTCTGTACATGTGACATTGCACATAGTCAGTATTATAATATTGGGTCATATGTAATACTTCGGTGAGTGCTGCACTACAGAACATGATGGTATAGGCAATTTTATGTATATCAGAATTTTTGGGATCAATAACGTTTCATCATAACAGGATCTGAGGATACAGGAGCATCATAGGTAGTCCTGTAACACACTAACTGCATGACTGTGCACTGATGTGTGTGTGTGTGTGTGTGTGTGTGTGTGTGTTTGCAGCATCTACGAGTCCGTTGCACTGGTGGTGCGGAGTTCCACACACGCACAGCAAAGAAAGTCCGAGGGTCATTGGGTCAGAAATTCATCTTCGTAGACGGGGACCGCGCAGTGTCTGGGTCATACAGGTTTGTGTATGTGCATGTGAGTGTGTGTGTGTATCTGAGGAACTGTGTTGAAAATTATTTCATATATATTTATTGAAATTATAACTGATTTTAAAGTGGCAATAAAGCGCTCATGTCTGCATCTGACTAGACGCATAAATGTAAAGTGTTCAGTAGTGATTGTTACTGCTAGTCTGTGATTACATATACAATCTGAATGATGTCTGTTATATGAGAATTAGCTTAAGCAGCTTTTATATTGTTTGGTCTTGCTTTCCTGATTCGAAAGTTAGTATAAACCCAACATCTTTGTATGGGTGAAACGCTGTAATTGGTTTGCTGATATCGAGAGATGATAACCCTGCATAATTGTGTATAAGGTACTGAAATATTGGGGGAAACGATTCACAGCTCTGTGGTTTCAAAGAGAAAACTAGCTAGCTTGCTTAACTGAACACAAATTTCTCTGTCATCATGTATTTGAGAGTTTCTGGTCTATATTGCTTGAATTTCACATCAACACGGTAGGAAACCGGAGATTTCTTGAGGGTTGTGCTGTTTTATGTTATTTTTTTACTGCTTTAATGAAACCAAATTCTTATATGGGAGATACTTGATTTCATCTGTGAAAGAAATGTTATTTTCCATTGTAGTTCATGTCTGTACTGATACTTGTCAAACTTGTAATTGTATGGAGTCTGTATGTTTGGGGGGGGGGTTAATGAAGATGTCTAAGTATGCCCTTTTATCTTTCAGTTTCACATGGACGGCTTCCCGTCTGGACCGCAATCTCATCACAGTTCTGACGGGGCAGATGGTGGAGACCTTTGACAAGCAGTTTCGTGATCTCTATTTGAACTCTCGCAGCGTAAATCTGTCCAAGCTCCCATTGGCTGACCCCCCTGAGCCTGACCCTCCCCCAGTCACCGTTACCGTGTCCGTTCCCTCGGCAGCCGTTGCCCGCAAGTTGATTAACCCCAAATACGCCTTGGTGGAAACGGCGAGCCGAACCTCTTCCGACCAAGCCAGCCTCAAAAACAGCAGCTCCCAGAATCCTTTGCCCCAGCCTGTAAAGCGGGAGGTGGTAGAAGGCCCGCCTATACACCCAGGGCTCGTGGGACTACAGAAGGCGGAGCTTATTGCGTACTTGCCCACCTGGCCAGAGCCCGACCCCCCCAGCGACGTCATTGGGTTCATTAATATTCGGGACACCAGTAAGCCCATGCAGGCTCATTTGATGCGATCCCAGCTGTTCGAGACATCGCAGCCCATTCGCTTCAGAGAACCATTTACTCCGCCCCCTGAGGAGCCTCTGCCAGAAAAGGCATTTCCTCGACCCAAAGCGGCGCATGGCAGAACCAGCATCAACCCGCCGGGAGCCCCCGCTGCCCCTAAACCTGCTGAGAAACTTCCGTCAGACGCCCAAGTGTCACCCCCTCCTAAAGAGACGCCGTCTCCTGCTCCGGGGCCCACGCCCGCCCAAGCAGACGACCCGGGTCTCCTAGCCGCCCCCAACCCTCCAACAGCGCAGCCGTCCCCTGCCAAACCCGAGCAACCTCCCCCGCCGGAGAGCCGGACAGACGGGCAGCCTCCGGCCCCGCCCGTGCCCAAGCCACGCACGCTACAGGTGGTGGTGTCGCCGTCCCACGGCCTTGAGCCCGTGCAGGTCAGCCTGGTCAGGAAGGACTCGCTGGCCCACGCTGCCGACCCGGCGCTCGGCTCAAACGAGGGAGGGGTGAAGGCGCACAAGGAGGCGGAGCGGCCGCTAGCTCCGCCTCCAGCGCCGGTGCGCCTGTGCGAGGAGAAGCCCTACGACGACGACGACGCGGACAGCATGAACGTCATGTGCACACGTTCGCTCAAGGACAAAGACGAAAGCTCCACCGCGTCGGACGAATTCTACGAGTGCAGCGACTCGGACGGCAACGGCCTTCAGGCCCGCCTCGTCAATGGGGGCGGGGCCACAGGAGGCTCTGGGCGTGTCGGAGAACACGCCACTGGCCATGACTTGGTCAATGTAATGGCACGATTCTCGCAGTCCATGGTAGACCTGCGACCAGAGGCCCACACAGAGCCTGACACTGCTGAGAGGAATTTCCTGAACACACGGAACAGATTCATAGATAAGGTGGGAGAGCACGTTTGTATTTCTGTGTATCTATGTAATTATGAAAGTGTTTTTATCAAACAGGTATGTTATCTTTCCATCCAGACTATAAAAACTTGGGTGTGTCCCATATACATCGGCCTGCAGGTGATGGAGGTGTGTTTATACTTTATAGGCCCTGTGTGTGTGTGTGTGTGTGTGTGTGTGTGTGTGTGTGTGTGTGTGTGTGTGTGTGTGTGCGTGCTTGCATGTTCTGAAATAGACCAGGGTGTGTCATAGTGCGTTCCACAACTATTGGCAATTCAGCAGGCCTGAACGTGCAGCAACTTCTGGAACACAGACGTGCGAGACTATC
This sequence comes from Brachyhypopomus gauderio, assembly GCF_052324685.1. NCBI lineage: Eukaryota > Metazoa > Chordata > Actinopteri > Gymnotiformes > Hypopomidae > Brachyhypopomus > Brachyhypopomus gauderio. Next base: position 1,459,825 of record NW_027506893.1, read on the forward strand.
ACGAAGTTCAAGATCAGACTAAAGGAACTGCTCCGAGGAAACGGCTCTGTTCTTATAAGCCGGAGCTCTTCCTGGTCTGTGGTGATTTTGTTTCTGTGAAGGCTGGACAAATATCTGGAATATGAGATCAACCTGATATGCTGACTCTAATTAGTACAAACACCAGGGAGAGCTTTTAGCCCCTTCTGTGTGGTCCAATCAAACAAACAAACAAACAAATGTCATAATGATGGGAACGTGATGACACTGAGTGTTGCTAATCTCCATTCACTGCTGACTAATTTTCCACTCCTTAAAAGCATATAATTGCTTAGCAAGTGATTTAATGCACACCCTTAAGACTTAAAAAGGCAAACCACTATAAGTTGAGACACGCAGTGTTGAGGTAAGTATTTTTTGATGCGATCTGTTATCATATGTATGACACTGATTGAACTTGAACATGGTAAAATGAATCTTGCTGGAAGTGAAGGTGTAATTTAGAGCCAAGTACAGAATTACTGGCACCCTAACTTCAATTGCGCAAAAAATACACAATGAGCATTTGCCATTGGCTGAGAGGTCTTGGGCTTTTCTGGCATGTGAAAGTTATGACTGTTGCCTCTTCTGGCAAATATAAGGGGCAGTCATGGCCTGGCGGTTAGGGAACTGGTCTTGTGACCGGAGGGTCGTGGGTTCGATTCCCAGACAGGCCATGATTGAGGTGCCCTTGAGCAAGGCACCTAAGCCCAACTGCTCCCCGGGCTCCGGGCTAGGGCTGCCCACCGCTCTGGGCACGTGTGATCCACAGCCCCCTAGTAATCACTAGTGTGTGTGTGTGTTCTGACTGCACAGATGGGTTAAAAGCGGAGGACAAATTTCGATTGGGGTGTAAAAATCACAATTGACCAAATATGGCACATTTCACATTTCATTTCATAATAGTAGGCCTATTTCTGCACATTGTCCCTGCATATCCATATGCACTAATGGAGAATGATCATGAATATGAGATCATAGAAAATTATTCTTTCACTTAAAAAATGTGACCACATTTATTTTTTGCATGCATGTACAGGCCAAGTTCAAACATTTGTTATTAAAAGGTTTGAAGTTCAAACCTTTTACAGTTCAGAAGATGTCTGGTGTCCACTCTGAGGCGTAGTGGACTACAGATCAGATGCTTGGTGAAATTCAGTATTATGGTAGCACATGAGCCTTGAAACACTGAACCTTCTATTTTAGTTTCAGCTGCTCAGATCACCCGATCACTTTTCATAACAGAAATTTCAGGTCATTAAAAAAATTTCACAAATTACCATTGTGTGAAGAAATGGTAACACCCCACTGTCAAGGATATTTACACCCATATTGCGACAGTTTCTGATTTTCCAATATGCTGCAGTATGAACTGCAGGTTTTGTTATGCAGAGTCATTACTGCTACTTCTTTTATGATGATAATCACTTTGATCATGATGCATTGAAAACTGTAATTATGTTATTACTGTGCTGAAGGTGTTATTGACTAAATGATGAGTGAAATTAGCAAATCAGCCTACTGAGATCGTCCAGAAGTGTTTAATCTCCAGTGTGGTACATGGCTGTTTAGGAGAAGTGTGTGTGTGTGTGTGTGTGTGTGTGTGTGTGTGTGTGTGATATACCTGGGTAGAGCGCACGGCTGATCATGCCTGGGAGAATGATGAAGATCATTGATAGCATCTTCAGGTAGCTGGCAAAGATGGACGCTCCTTTAGCATGGCTGATGTTTTTTGCTGAGAGGGACCGCTGCACGATGACCTAGAGTCACAAATGTTCACGTGTGTTACTTCATGGCAGAAAGCAACACAGTACAGAAAACTTAAAACATTGAGCATAATTTGAACTGAACCGGGACTGAATATGTACACATGTGGAACTCCTAATGCCTTGTGTGTGTTACTTTTGATTTTGTAGTGGATAATGGTGTACACCAGTGAATAGTAGAGTTAAGGTAATTTGCTTCAGTTCAGTTTGATTATATTCAGTGCTTAAATCTTCCCTTTTCCCTTTCAGCTTTATCAGCCCTTGTCCAGGCCTCCTGCTCACGAAGCCTTCAACAGGCCTAAAGTGGTGATCGCCAAACCGGGAGTGTTCCACCGCCCCCCCAAGAGCAGCGCACACGTGATCGGAGGACACAAATACTGGCAGGGCAAACTCTACACGTCTGCACGGCAGCCGAACACGGCGGCCCCACCCAACACGGCCCGCACTGGCCGCTCACCGCGCCGGCGCGGCTCCCCCTACAGGAGCGGAGGACTGCGGTCCAGCCAGTCACCGGTGCAGCGTGCCACCCACGTGCACCCCCTCACGTCCGCCCATCACTCGCTCGCTCACACACACTCCCTTTCACCCCACAGACGAAACGAGATGCAGACGCCACTGGGGATTCCGATCTCCAAACTGGCCAGCTACAGGAACCTGATGGGGAACGCCCCCGGAGTCATAGGGGGTGTTGGCATGGGTGACAAAAAGATCGTGCGAGGGCAGAAGAAAAGTTAAGTGTTATCCTGGAAATACTGGGAAGCGGACAGGATTCTTTGACCTTAAGTCAACGGACCTTAAACGCCAATGAACTCTACAATGACATTCATATGTTCATCAAATACATGCTCTGTGCTGGAATGTATTCTGCACTCAATAGGTGATGGATTTGGGAATGTGGTGAAGGCAAAGTTATTATCAACCAGTTTTTGCTTTACTTTAGGGAGGGAAAAGGTGTATTGATGCTATGAGCATCACCTGCGTCAGTGTTGGAGCCTTATTCCATTAATTCCACCATACTACACACTGAAGATGTTAAATTTCGATCTCACTGGACCAGATTTTCTCTTTTAGAGGGGATCAGAAAAATTTGTTGCATATATTTTGCATTTGCTCTTGTAGCTTACTTGATAGGACAGGTAGACGAAGGTGCTAGCAATACTGAGGTCGTGGGGTTTGATTCCCAGGGAGCACAAGTTCTGTTGTATCGATAAATGGTCCGGCTGCTCCACTTAAAGGCATCTGCCAAACGCTGTAAAAATGTATTTTTCTTAATGATTCCTGGAACCCTTTACCTGCTGACAGTGTATTAGAACTAGAGGGCCAAAGCAATAAAAACCCTTTTTGTAATTGTCACCTTGTTGTCACTGAGCAAGAAGAGACAAGCCTGCCCTCGTTTACCTGATCGGAGCACCAGTACCAGGTGGCGAGGATGGTCACCCCCAGGGTCATACCAGGCCAGGGCAGGTCTCCGTTCACAGGGTCCCGGAACAGGTGCATGGCATCGTGGCGGGGCAGGTGGCACGTGGTGTTGGGGATGGTCTTGGCGGGCACGGCCTGCAGGTAGATGGCCTCCAGGTTGGCGTAGCCGCCGATCTTGTTGAACGCTAAGACCAAGAGAAGCACACGAGACGTATTCACAGGCAACGGACGAGCCTGGTGGCTCGGGACGTGAAGAGAATCGGCAGCTGCAGAACGCGATCTTCTGGAGCCAACCAGACGGGCCACATTTTTACACCCAGTTGCCCCAAGCTCAGAAACGGGGGCACCCAGCTCCGCTCTAGGAGATGTGCTAATGAGACAGACCCCACCTGCTGCAAACATTCAGTTTGCCCTAAATACCTTAATTAGCTGCATCAGGTGTGTCAAGAATCTGCTGTCTGGTAGATCTTGGGGAGCAGGGAGGCGCGTCCCGTCATTAAGCCATCCAGGTGGCCTAATCCCACGAGGATCAGCAGGTTTATACCATAGATTCGTAATGTAAACATAAAGCAGACTACTGTTTCTCATCACTGCAGCTTCTGCTCTTTCTGAATAAGTGTTTTCCTTGTGCTGTTGTGTGTGTGCATGCCGCAGTCAAAACAGGATTTGTTAAAAGTTTCCATGAAAGGGAGTGTGGCATTTTGTTTCTATTTTATGTTTTTAATGCGTGTGGGTGGGTCGAAGAATGGTTACATTTCTTTAAGACAAGTCGAGCATGTGTATAGTGTGACGAGGGATGTGATTTAGTCTTTTCAAGACGATCTCACTTCTTCGAGGTCCCACTGTAGGACTACTTGCGGCTGATGAGTTCACGTTTGTGTTTAGATGGTGCACGTGCTTGCGTGCGCAGATTAATCTCTAATCAGACGTGCACACTGCGCTCGATCGTCTCATTCTAGCTATTTTGACACTGTACAGTGCCAAGCACGTACTGTGATGTGTCCGGGTCTTATGTTATTTAAGGAGCTTTCGTCGTTGTGGTATGAAGTGTACGTGCTCCGTGTGATCAGCAAATATTACAGGTTGTTGCATGAACTTTAATTCTGGTGTCGCTACCAATGAAACCAAACGGGTACTGAGTATCTCATGAATAGCAATAACCTGAGGGTTTTGAGCCTATAGTGAACCTTTTGAGGAGAAGCGGTCTAAGAGGAGGCAGAGCAGGAAGATGCCACGAGCGCCTTTGTGCAGTCTGTGTGTGAAACGCTGAGCTGGCTGCTAGTGAAAACTGACATACCTCCGTCAACACGATCTGTGCCAATTACTGCATCCAAATATTATCCTACCCAACAGAGCTCCTTAGAGGTTTTGAGCACCCATCTTGAATTTAGGAAACAAAAGTTAAGAAAGCTGCACTTATTTTAACCATTATCAGTCATTCCAACAGAACCAAGTGAGTGAGCACAATTATTGCACGTTTAAAAACTGAAAAAGACCTGTTAGAAACGCCACCCGTGCTACAGGAGGGACCTTCAAACAATCCAACCGACAACCACGTTCTACAGATCTGTGCTGTGATCGCTTCAATCAGCCGACTGATTTACGATGGATAAACACGTGGCCCCTTCTCATCGCCCCCCTGACGCCAAGCCCCACCCGCAACTGAAAACCCCATTAAGATCTGCCCTATTACCCTCTCACACGCCCCATTACACAAAAGCGGCCTGAAAACACTGCTCCCTCTGCTCCTGTTAGACAGCTGAACATCTAAACCTTTTTCTTTTTTTATTCTTTCTTGGCTTGTTCTTTGAAAATGTAGGTCACTGTGGGTCAGGCTACAGTGTAAGCCGCAGGAAACTGTGACTAAGATCACTCCAAGTTTAAAACCAGCTAGAGTTTGGAAAACACTCCAAGACGTTTTCTCTCAGCTGTTGTAAAATCAAAGCAGGCCTTTGCATGTTTATTCATATGAATTTTTTCGTTACAGCCAAATTAAAGCTTACAAGTAAAAAAATTTTGTAACTTACGATTACAGAATTATACAGCTATGCTAAATTTGTGCTTTTTTGATTAAGCTGTCAGAAGATGTGAACAAAAATAGGATATCAAAAACTGCATTCATATGTTGAAATGCATCAAATATCTTAATCTTTCCATGAATGCTTTCTTTGAATAGTTTCTTTCAAGCTGGGAGAACATAACCGGATATATTGAACATAAAATTGACAGATATAACTTTACATGTGCACTGTATATTCCTGGTGAAACTTTGCTTGTGTTTTGGGAATTGAAAGCATTGCACAGTTTCTGTTCATTTTTAATAACTGAATGTTCCAATGTACTGGCAGATTAAACAAAATTAGATTTTTTTTCAACAAAGTTAAAAGACCAAAGTTTAGGATCCGCTAAAACACGTTCTCGCTGATGGGTGGGTTTGCAACACAGCTGATGTTTTATGTTTACGACACACAGCAGTTTTCCTGGCAGGATTTCCCCCTGGCTGGGCCCGGGGAGTCGGTCTCCTCCCGTACGTCACCAGCGTGCTGGGACACCGGGGCCAAGCCCGAAAACGCTCACGGCTCATACCTCGCACACCGCCATGCTACGGTGCCGATAATGTTTTTCTGCTGCGCCTCAGGGCACTCTGACTTCAAACTGCCTGTAATATGTGTGGGGTTCCCCGTGTCTGCTTCCCATACCTTTACCACGTCTTTCTTTCTATTGTAACTTTCGTTTCTTTTAAGTTGTGTGTTGCTGTTCCCGTACTGGAAGCCGTTGTTCCGCTCTGTGACCGTATAAAAACCACAAACATCTTGCAAGAATTGCTCTCCTCTTCGTGGTGACTACAGCGGACTTCGTGTTGGACTGACCTGTTATGGTGAGGACGATTGCACCGATGATCATGATGAAGGTCTGGAGGGTATCGGTGTAGATCACAGCAGCTAGGCCACCTAATGAGAGAAATGGTAGCACACACTGTAACCGATTTCAGGAGCATGATCTAATTAACTAATTTGCTGTCTTGCACAGTGAGCTGGAGGGAGGGTCTTACCCTTTCACACTCTAGAATGTCATACTACAGAGAGTAATTTGTAAGCCTCTTGAAAATTGGAGAACAGGATTAATGCGTCATCAGGTAGAAATTTTGACAGTTTTCTGACATTCTAGTCACACCAGTGTTATTGCACTCAACAGAGACCAGACAGAACTGATCACACCGGTTCACCTTCTGAGGCGTAACCTTTGCCAACAATGAAAAGCCATGTGGTGATGCTTTTGTCATTTTAAAAAGACCATACACAAAGAACTATAGGGAATAAATATATAGTTCTTTGTGTGTTGTCGTATGGTCTACTTTAGCGTGACCACACACAGTCACACCATTGCTGGTTTACTGTCTGTGAACTCGCTCTGTCGGCTGCACTGCAAATACTGTTCTTCATTTCTGTCGAGTCTTATATCTGTATGGGTGACTCGGAGCTGTGAAACTTTGCAGGCATCACTGGGAAGGTCAAAATGGCTCAGATCTGAAACCATCTTGAAACCACAAAAAGAGGAAGTGGAATGTCACAGCCTGTAACGTGACCTGTTCAACAGCTGTGCAAACAAAACACGGCTTTAGTTCCTGCTAGTTCGCACTTGTGTCACCGTTGTCTACCAGGTACTGCAGGTAACATCAGTAGTGTACGCCTACATCTACACCTGACCGCAGCCCTAACCTCAACTTAAATAAATACTTAACCTTAACTGTTTTAGATTTTCTAAGAAGCACAGTATTTTCTGTGTTTATATACACACAAAATCCATAGAAAACATTTTTTTTTCTGTCATTGAAATGTGTCTTACTTCTCATGGGTTTACACAAAACTCAAACACATGCGCATGCAAACACACATTGGTAGGTATACACATACCAGCGATGGTGTAGAGGGCGGTGACCACCAGCATGAGCACAGTGGAGAGGTAAAGATTCCAGCCCAAACAAACTTGGACAAACAGGGCTCCAGAATACAGGTCTGTCTGTGTATGTGTGCACACACACCCACGCAGGAATCAACAATACGGTTTAAGGAGAAATGGTATGACTGGTGTGTGTGAGTAATTTTGAAAAACATTCAATAACACATTCAAAGGTGACTGGTATCCCTGTTATCATCATGCATTTGGTGCCCAATGTGGACTCGGTCCAGTCTGTAGTGTTTATGAAGGCACATGATGTATCACTAGGCTCTTATGCAGCGTGTGTGAACGTGTGAATGAACCCACCGAGATCTTAGTGAAGACAGACAACATCAGGCTCAGAGCGGACAGGTACATACGGATCCTCTCTCCTCCGAACCGACGACCCAGATATTCTGGCATTGTGACAATCTGTGAATGACAAGGAAATGGCCAGAGTAGCCATTGCTAAGATTTTCAGCATTTTAATGCCAAAAGTGTTTCAATTTAGGTGTGCTTGCACTGTAAATGCACTAAAAGACCACAAACAGACTTTCCTGCAGTATGTCAGTGTTACCTTTGAAACAGTTATAAAAAAATGTCGACTTGGGTGGGTTGGTGTGGAAGTGTGTGTGTGTGTGCTTGGGTGAACACATGTTTGTGGTTGGTACTTACCCCAGAGGACACATATACTGGCACAAAGACCCAGGCAAGCGCCAGTAGAGCATAGGTTGCCTAGCAAAGAAAGAGACGACATGTTTATCGGCCCCTGTCTCCCCCTAGTGTACACACAAACTAACTACATAAATAAATAAAAAATTGCATTGTATTAGCTATTTTTTCAAGCTCATCTCAACAGCCTGTCTTCTATTGACTAAAAGTGTGCTCATTATATCACATGAAATGAATCATGTTCCAGTTAAACAATGCTGTTGTAAACAAAACTGAACCTGCAATAGAAGAGTGATTTTGAATTACTCCACAATCTTTAAAGGTTTATTTTAAATGGTATCTTGATGTGGATCATGTGGTGTTGCAAAACCACTCCCTGGTGTTATAGTGCTGTTCCGTATGTAAGGTATTTATAATGTATATGTAATATGTACCTTACTGCACACTTTAATGTATGTGCTGAATTTGGCAACCAGTATATTTTGATTCAGGGCAATACAGTATGGACTATTATTGGAGCACAAGGGCCTGGGTCTGAATATTAAATAACATGTTCAATCAGAGTGAACAGTGCGAACAGGTTTCAAGTGTCTGGGAAGTTCTGGGAATTCTGGGGAAAACAGGACAGATGGCTGATATAGATGACTGGGCTGTTGAGAAGGGGAGGAGACTCACGTTCCACTCAAAGCCGGCCACGGCGATGCCGCCCGCCGCGCCCGTGCCGGCCAGGCCGATGAACAGCCCGGACCCCTCGCTGCTGGCGAACAGGGACGCCCCGATCTGCACGGAGACGTCGCACGAGCCACCCAGAAACACAGAGACGAGGTCAGCAGGGCGTTTCGCCTTCTCCCGTCAGAGATGTGCACTTTCACCGATCGTATCTTGACGGAAATGCTCAGACATACGGTCAGTGAACCATTTAACCAAGCCTGGGTCAGGGTTAAAACCACAAGACTTACACTTGCAAATCATCACCAGTACGTCAGTCCAAGACTAGCGTCTGTTTCTTAGACACAGGCCATTTTGTGGCAAACGATGGCTAGATCACAAAACTCTGAATGTTTATTCAGGCTTTTGGATGTTGTTTTGAAACTGAGAGGATCCTAAATGAATATCTTTGCTGTGTCAATTGAACAAAGGCTCAATTACACCTGAAAGACTAATAATGAGTCAGTAAAAAGCACAATCAACTCTACATCAAACTCGTCACCTATTTCATCCGTAATTTGGTGGGGACTGACAGGGTTTCTCTTCCCTGTAGAATCACTTCTCATAGGATCTCCAGGATTTATTCATTCACAGCTAGGATGTAGTTTGCATTTTTGAATGTAAGAAATGTTTAATGAATTGTTCAATCATTCACCACTGAAGTACATAAGTACAATTAATTGACAAAGAGGTTTTACCTTTTATCTTTAAATGACAGATATCACTCATGTCTGTTCCTACAAATGAGTCATTGAGTACACTTACCGGCCACCAGGCCATGTCCCTGCCAGCCAGGAAGTAGCCGTTAAGAGTGTTTCTGCTCACTCTGCAAGATGACTGACACACACACACATACACACACATACACACACTTTCATTAAATCATAATGTATTTCACCTATTAACACTACAGGTTAGGTTCATATGTTACACCACAACTGTCAGTTGGAATAAACCCTATATACAGTTTATTCAACACTGTCCCATGTGAAAACTGTTCAACCAGTTCATAGTCCTTAAAAATAATGCATTCAAAGAAGAATCCCTAACAAACTAAGAAAAGACTGAGCGGTGGTGGCCCTCTTACCCATATTCCAACGGCAACGTTTAGAAGAAAATAGGCCCCGATTACGATGATGTCGGAAACGCTGAACGACTGTGAGACAGCGTAGTATTTGGTTGTAGCGTTGGACGCCATGGCCCGCCGTCCGCACTGTCCACACACAGACTGCTGTGGGGAAAGACAAACGCCCAACCACGGCGCCAGCAGGCCCTGTAAGTGAATTGATCATTAAACACATCAGTTTAATGAAGCGTCTGCTCTCACATACCCACATGAGACCAGCCACACGATGGAGAGAGAGAGAGAGAGAGACAGAGACAGAGAGAGGGAGAGAGAGAGACAGAGAGAGAGAGACAGAGAGAGGGAGACAGAGAGACAGAGAGAAGGAGAGAGAGAGACAGAGAGAGGGAGAGAGAGAGACAGAGAGAGAGAGACAGAGAGATAGACAGACAGAGAGAGAGAGACAGAGAGAGAGAGATTCACTGAGAGAGAGACACTACATACTTATTGCCTAAATTAGATTTGGTGACTTGGTGTGCGCACACACACAGCCACACATGCACTCACGCGCATGCAAAAACACCTCCACAGCACGCGTAGGGTATGTTGCTCCAACACCTAATGTGTGTGAGGGAGTCTAAATAACAACTTTGGACACTCTTAAGAAGGTCAATGATTTACCTTCAGAGTCGCAAGTACTTACCCATTAACGCACACGCACGCGCACACACATTCACCATTAACACACACGCACACACACATTCACCATTAACATTAATCTTACACAGAGACATACATACATGCGTCATCTATTCTAACAGACTCATTCCAGGTGACATGACACGCATGTAGCACACCTAAAGCCAAACCCCTCCCCTCGTGGACATACATTTGTAGAGCATTTTTAGCACTTATAAAGAAAAAACGCAGTAAATATTACTCACGTCGTAGTAACTTGTTCTGGTGTGTGTGTGTGTGTGTGTGTGGGTGTGCTACTTGTCAAGCCAAACTAAATTTGGCGTACGACAGAAGTGTAGAAGTGTCAAGGATATATTAATAAATATTTTTTCTCTCCTGTAGGAGTATTCACTCAGAAAGGAAGTCTACTACACCTACACCTGCTTCTGTTTACACATGAGACAGCGATCATATACAATTAGGAACACTTTTACCAATTTTGAAGTCTTACGCCAAAACTATTTTGAATTTTTAAGATCTTAGTCACATTGAAACTGTGACTTAAATTACGCGGTCCTAAACCCAGTCTTAGGACTGGTTTCCCAGCTCCGATTTGTGTTGGCCTTTTAGTATGTACTGTTCGATATCTGTATCGATATGAGAATCCTTTGACGAGGATGACCAATACCATCTCTTAATACGTGGTCTGATTCTTCTGACTGGCTCCACAGATGAAGCATGAGTCTGTGGTCCACCTCGTATGGAAATCATGGAGATGGTCAGTGCGCGAGGGCCTGGGAGGGGGCGCGCGACAAGGGTGTACAGTACCAGGCCTGCATGTGTGTTGAAGCGCATGCGGGTTTATAAACACGCCACCAGGGGGCGCCACCACCCCAGCAGAATAAACCCCGTTAACACAGGGCACATTTGGTTGTGATTTACGTTTAACGAATGATGTAGGTTAGAGCTGCGCCCAAATTAGACATCTGCTCCACTTGTATTGACACCCTTAAGGAATAAGGTGTCGTTTCACAGAGTTTTAACTTTAAAAGCGTCGTTAAAATGCCTTCCGATATCTTCCGATATGGCAAGCAGAGACTGTCGCGAGCGATATTAAAGCGTTTGGGACTCGCAGAGCTACATGTTCGTAATATTAAACGTATCATATTTTATTTACTTAACGACTTTCGGTTCAGCGGTTTGTTTTCTCCTATGTTTACCATCTTTTAAAAGAGACGTTTAAACAACGAAGTTACTTCATTTGTAAACAAATCTTGTTACATGTAATCGAATTGACACAGATGAAGAGATTCTCAGTGATCGCAGCACATTAACATCATCTCCCCAGTAGCTTAATAACACATTCACCTCCAATAGTCATCTGTCAAGATCATAGGGGGAAAGGCTATTTGGTCACACCCCCTGCTGCAGCACTATAAATTTAACTAAGCAATCACACACACACACGCACACATGCGCGCGCGCGCACACACACACACACACACACACACACACACACACACACACACACTGAGAGCGCGGATTACAACCTCCAGCGTCCGCGCGCACATCTGCCTGGATGTTTACGTAAGACGAGGCTTCCATGTTTGTTGCCACATCTGAGCTTTTCTTGTTTTACTAAAAACGTTTTTTCCTTCCGTTCACATTTTCACCCCCAAACGCTCGAGCGCTTTCTAGCCCGTCTCTTGAACCGGGACACCACTGGAGCACGCTGTCACTCCCCTTCGCCATATCTCACTCCTTCATAGGGATACGGGCTGTTTTTCGTCACAGGGCTGTAACACTGACACCAGCCCCGCGGAGGATGTAACGGGCGCGTGTAACGGGCGCTTCGGCATTTTATTGCCCCGCGAACTGCTGGACTCTCCGCGTCTCCATCGCCTCCTCGACCTTCACTATGAGCGACACGGACGCGCCGGCGTTAGCGGCACCGTCGCCGTTTCCCAGCCCGAGGACGCTCTGGATGTAGAATAACCGAGAAGAGTGTGTGTGTGTGTGTGTGTGTGTGTGTGTGTGTGTGTGTGCGTGTGTGTGTGTGTGTGTGCGTGTGAGTGAGAGTGTATGCATGTGTGTGCGCGCGTGTGTGGTGGAGTGAGTGAACAGAATGGGGAAAGATCAGGAACTCTTGCAGGCGGTGAAGACGGAGGACCTGCTAACAGTCCAGCGTCTCCTGCAGAGACCGAGACAGGGCAAATCCAGTGAGTAGCTCGCGCGCACGCACACACCCACCAGAGGTTTGAGTAAATGACCGCGCGGGTGCGCACGCGCTTTCACACACACACACACACACACACACACACACACACACACACACACGCCCATATTTACAGGGTGCACCTCACATGTCGAGGGTTAGGACTGCGCGTTTACTGTTTACCAGCCCAGATTGGAGGTCGCACACCGCAACTGTGCACCGTTGGTGTCTCGGGGTGTCGCCGCATGATAACGCAGCTCTTGCCAAATTCGCTTTGATGTCCAGATCAAAGCACGCGCGGGTTTGGCAGGTGGCTTTAAAAAAATCACACTAGAAGACACGAATCAATCTTCGTCTACCAAACCTAACAGAGCCAATAGCTTTCAGTCTGGCATGACTCGTTAATATCTGTTTATACTATTGCTGATATTGTGGTATTATTATCCATGTTTGGTACTATTGGACCGGGTGAGATAGAGGTGGAAGGAAGGGATTATGGGTAAGAGCCAGATGTCCATCGTAATGAAGTGTGTGAGTATGTTTGTGCATAAGAGGAGCGAGAGCGATAAAGGCAGCAGCCGCTCAGCTGTTTGGGCGTGTGTCCGTGCTGACGTGTGGCCCCTTTCGCCCTCATTTGACGTCACAGCCACAACAGTGTTTAAAGGCGCGAGCTAGCGGGGCCACGTTGTGGTGCAGTGGCTGCTGGGACAGTATAATCGTTAAAATCTTTCCTGAGAGTCAGACTTATGAATACACACTGCTGACACAAATATTACAAGAATGGCCAGTGTGCAAATGCATGCATTGTACACGCACACACACACACACACACACACACACATATATTCACAAGTGCACACATACATACACACACACACACACACACACACACATGCACACATGCACACATGTCTATAATTGAAATACAATTACCACCTCCAGCACTGGGTAACATCCCAGGTGGTGCAGGAATTGGTTTCTAGCTATGGTAGGAGGAGCTGCTAGAAATGGAAACAGGGCATTCTGAGAGAGAGAGAGAGAGAGAGAGAGAGAGAGAGAGAGAGAGAGAGAGTGTGTGTGTGTGTGTGTGTGTGTGTGTGTGTGTGTGTGTGTGTGTGTGTGTGTGCGCGTGTGGTCGGGGGGTGGGTTTGTGTGTGTGTGTGTGTGTGTGTGTGTGTGCATGTGAGATAATGTGTGGAACAGAACTGAGCTGTTTTAAAATGTATTCTTTGCCCTGTGAAAAATGTGTCACCTTAAGTGTCCACACGGACAAGGTTAATTAGTAAATACATGAAGAGGTTGTGCCTAAAGGCCTTGGAGCGAAGTCTGTGAGGTATCAGTCTATAATATCAATGCCTCTGTTATAGTCATTACTTTAATGAAAAGCTTCGGATACAAATTTGACTCTATTGACACAGTTTGGACACAATCTGTTTTATCTGGACCTGTCGTATAATAAGAATACTGATCACTTCCCTCTCTTTTACTTATTTATTTAATCACAGCAACAGATCCTAGATCAGCACTCCAACATTGAGAAGTTTTGTCAATACGAGTTAGTTTGCTACCCGCAGATGATAAACTGGACCCAGAGATTTCTTCTCTTATCACGGCATGTCATTGACAACATCTTCCCTGTAGAATTAGAGTTGAACAACAGTCTCCATTTATGTTGTTGATTTTGTTGTTGTTTTGTTAAGCAGGTTTTAACTTCAGCTTTAGAAGCATGTTGTCTAAAGGCCATTTCATTTAAGCTTATATATGTAATTATTACTTGTGGTATTTGAGTAATAATGTAAAATAATGTCATTATTACTCAAATAGTTCTCACTCTTTCTGCTCACACTTTCAATCTTTTCTGTTATGATATGCAATCTCCTTAATGTGGTCAAAGACTAAAGTTTCACTCTTGCCAATGTTGTCTAGCCAGGTGAGAGTAGAGGTTCTTCTATATTCCTAGACCACGCAGAGCTAGTTTTGGCTGTATAATCAAACAGCAGATCATTAGCAGAGTGCTTCCCAAGTCCTGAAGTCTAGCACAGTTTGTATATTTTCCCCTTTACCCACTAAACCTGATGGAAGCTGTCTTGATGAATCAGTTGAAAACCATCAACATGGACCTTCTGACCCTCCATTACCAGAACTTGCACCTTTATGTTGAGGTCCACTAACCAACTCTAATGATGATTGTAGTCAAAGTGTTTTTGTCCATGGTTAAGTAAATCTCAATTCCAAGGGCTTGTAATTGGCTATAATCATCGGACCAAGTGTGTTAGCAAACATGACTGACCTTTCCGTAACCCTGACAGAGTGTGGGGATGACCCCAGATCTTCCATAACTTTACGAGAGCCACAAAACATTCGTATTTCCGTTGGGGCTCTCATCTGCGTTTCCATGACACATTAAAGGACAGGATGTCTGACTTTCTCATTTCCACAGCAACATGTCTGTTGGCGTGAAATAACCTTCTGGCTTTAGCACATCCACAAATCCTTCCTGAGCGCCATAATGCTTCATGAAGCTTCGAATGACAGACCGGAGCACAGTGTTCTATCAAAGACGTTCAGGAGTCAAGGTTCAAAAACGGTTGCTCAAGTGTCACAAATGTAGCACCTTTTGGCATGCTTAACACTTTTATTACCATTAAAAAAGGGGCTTGCTAGTAAATTCCCATTACACTTTTGGGCCTTGACTAGTGTCTGGTGTGATTTGGGCTTTGACTAGTGTCTGGTGTGATTTGGGCCTTGACTAGTGTCTGGTGTGATTTGAGCCTTGACTAGTGTCTGGTGTGATTTGGGCCTTGACTAGTGTCTGGTGTGATTTGAGCCTTGACTAGTGTCTGGTGTGATTTGGGCCTTGACTAGTGTCTGGTGTGATTTGGGCCTTGACTAGTGTCTGGTGTGATTTGGGCCTTGACTAGTGTCTGGTGTGATTTGAGCCTTGACTAGTGTCTGGTGTGATTTGAGCCTTGACTAGTGTCTGGTGTGATTTGGGCCTTGACTAGTGTCTGGTGTGATTTGGGCCTTGACTAGTGTCTGGTGTGATTTGAGCCTTGACTAGTGTCTGGTGTGATTTGGGCCTTGACTAGTGTCTGGTGTGATTTGGGCCTTGACTAGTGTCTGGTGTGATTTGGGCCTTGACTAGTGTCTGGTTTGATTTGGGCCTTGACTAGTGTCTGGTGTGATTTGGGCCTTGACTAGTGTCTGGTGTGATTTGGGCCTTGACTAGTGTCTGGTGTGATTTGAGCCTTGACTAGTGTCTGGTGTGATTTGAGCCTTGACTAGTGTCTGGTGTGATTTGAGCCTTGACTAGTGTCTGGTGTGATTTGGGCCTTGACTAGTGTCTGGTGTGATTTGAGCCTTGACTAGTGTCTGGTGTGATTTGGGCCTTGACTAGTGTCTGGTGTGATTTGGGCCTTGACTAGTGTCTGGTGTGATTTGAGCCTTGACTAGTGTCTGGTGTGATTTGAGCCTTGACTAGTGTCTGGTGTGATTTGGGCCTTGACTAGTGTCTGGTGTGATTTGGGCCTTGACTAGTGTCTGGTGTGATTTGAGCCTTGACTAGTGTCTGGTGTGATTTGGGCCTTGACTAGTGTCTGGTGTGATTTGGGCCTTGACTAGTGTCTGGTGTGATTTGGGCCTTGACTAGTGTCTGGTTTGATTTGGGCCTTGACTAGTGTCTGGTGTGATTTGGGCCTTGACTAGTGTCTGGTGTGATTTGGGCCTTGACTAGTGTCTGGTGTGATTTGAGCCTTGACTAGTGTCTGGTGTGATTTGAGCCTTGACTAGTGTCTGGTGTGATTTGAGCATGGGTATGTGAACATACCATCATCTCAATTGTCCTCTTAA